>NC_057798.1:46130029-46148106 GCF_018294505.1 Triticum aestivum | reverse complement strand
CACATCCCTCCTGATCAACAGGACCCCTGTTTCGACCGTAGGAGGTCCGTTTCCTCCGTTTTGCGGTACGCCACACCCCTCCCGATCAACAGGACCCCTGTTTCCACCGTAGGAGGTCCATTTCCTCCGTTTTGTGGTAAGCCACAACCCTCCCAATCAACAGGACCCCCGTTTCGACCGTAGGAGGTCCGTTTCCTCCGTTTTGCGATACGCCAGGCCCCTCCCGATCAACAGGACCCCGTTTCGAACGTGGTCGGTCGAACACAAGGCCGTTTCCTCCATTGTGCGGTACGCCAGGCCTCGTTTCCATCGCCTGTTCTGTCCAAGCCCTCCCGATGAACCCGACCACACATTCCATTCCGACCCAGCCGGTTGGCTCCCACGCGTTCTGTTGCCTCCCGGTGAACACGACGAATTCTGTTGCCTCCCCATGAACACGACGACGACGTTGCTTCTTCGTTCCGACCCAGCCATGTACGTATGCGCGATAGGCGTTAGAGACCCTGCCCGTATGTACGTACGTGGCCGTATTTTATTTCTTGCACCCTCGTCGTTGTACGTATGTGTACATGCTACATGCGCGCCTCTACTGCGACACGTGCGCGCCTCTACATCTACGACACGTGCGTGCCTCTACATCGACCAGTATGTACGTACATGTTCGCGACCAGAATGACAATGCTAAGTACGCTTCGACCAGGTGGGTCCCGACTGTCAGGCACTTCCTTGCGTGCGAAGATGTAGCTGGTGGGTCCCAGCAGTCAGGGGGGCGAATCGTTTTTTTTTGCCCGGACGCACTTCCTTGCGTGCGAAGATGTAGCTGGTGGGTCCCAATAGTCAGGGGGGCGAATCGTTTTTTTTTGCCCGGACGCACTTCCTTGCATGCGAAGGTGTCGCTGGTGGGTCCCAGCAGTCAGGGGGGAAACATTTTTTTCGTGAAATATGGTGGCCCGTCCGGTGGGTCCCTACTGTCAGGTGGAGGAATAGTTATTTTGCCCGTAATAAGGAGGCACTTCCGTGCTGCGGCCGTGGACCCAGCTGTCAGCCTCTCCATGTACAGTCCACGTCCGATGGAAACCGTTCCTTGACCACGTTGACCACGCCGTGGCGAGAGCACCAGGGTGATGGACGACGGCGAGGCCTAGGAAGGGGACGACGCGGAGCCGGGGAAGACGCGGTAGTGGATGCCCACGCATAGAGGAGTACGAGGGTTCACTGGTTCGCTGTGGTGCGAGGCTGCCGTCGCCACAGAATAACAGGGGGGTGGGTGAGTAGAGGGATGGCCTGGCCAGCGGTGGGAGTAGTAGGGGGCGGTGAGGCCTCCGCCGCATCGCAGCCGGCCACGGGAGGCAGGAGCACGAGGCACGACCGGCGCTGGTTTGGGCGGCTGGAGCAAGAAGACCAGAGGTTGAAGAAGCACTATGGCCGTTGGATGGACATCGTACGGTCACTGGAGCTAGATTCGCGCATATGGACTAAGTTGACAAAGCTCTCCATCCCCGTCAACTTAGTAGGCCCACAAGTCAGCCTGCCACTATACTGGGTCCCAGCTAACAGGGGGAGTAGTCATTTTTTTGTGCGTAATAAGGAAGCACTTCCTTGCGTGCGAAGATACAGCTGGTGGGTCCTAGCTGTCAGCGGCGGTAACGTTTTTTTTCGTGAAATACTAAGGCCCTTTCGGTGGGTCCCTGATGTCAGGTGGACGACTCATTATTTTGCGTGTAATAAGGAGGCATTTCCTTGCGTGCGGCCGTGGACCCAGCTGTCGGCCTCTCCACGTACAGTCCACTTCAGATGCATGTCGGTCGTTGACCACGTTGACCAGGCCGCAATAAGAGCACCAGGGCGGTGGATGACGGCGAGGCCTAGGAAGGGAACGACACGGAGGCAGGGAAGACTCAGCAGTTGTTTCCCACGCGGAGGGGAGTATGACTGGACGAGGGTTTACTGGTTTGTCTGCCATCGCCAGAGAATAACAGCAGGTGTGGGTGAGTAAAGGGATGGCTAGGCCACTTATGGGAGTACGATGGGGCGGTGAGGCCAGCGCGACAGCACAGCCGTCCGCGGGGAGGAGGGAGCAGGCAGTCCCGCCGGTGCTTGTTTGAGCGGATGGAGTAGGAAGAGCAGAGATTGAAGAAGCACGACGGCCGTTGGATGGCCATCCAACAGTCACTACTTGTGCGTCAACCTTTTTTTAGGAAAGCCTCAAATCTGTGGAAAACAACATATAGCCCATCTGCCATTATTTCTAATAATTTACAGCCCATTTGCTAATTCTTAAGGTTTCTTTGGAGCCCATATTCTTTTTTTGAGCATTACAGCCCATATTGTGGCCACGGTTAAAAAATGATACGAAATTTTGCATATTTCGGTGCGGTCCGAACTGTTTTTAATCCCGAAATTTTGACTCACATTCAAACTGATTTTAAAACTAAATGTATATCAATATAAAATCCATCAAATTCTCCACGCATAAAAAGTAATGTAATTTAAAATCTCAAAATGAAAAAAAAATTATTTGAAACTAATTGCCGCTTTGATGTGTTTTAAAAATGTACAGCCCATTTCTCATTACTGATGGGTCATTTTCTCGGCCAGCCGAATGAAAGCTCTCCTCGTCTTGAAAGATTTGCAGCCCAACAGGCCTGACAAAGCGACTTACTTGGCAAATCACAAAAAAACTGGGATGTAGCCGTGGACCGAGCTGTCAGCCTCTCCATGTACATTACTCTTCCGATGGAAGTCGTTCCTTGACAATGTTGACCATGCCGCACGGAGAGCACCACGGCGGTGGACGATGGCGAGGCCTAGGAAGGGGACAACATGGAGCCGGGGAAGACGCGGCAGCGGAAGCCCGCGCGGAGAGGAGTACGAGGGTTCACTAGTTCGGCTGCAGTGTGAGGCTGCCGTCCCTGCAGGGCCTGGCCAGCGGTGGGAATAGTAGGGGCCGGTGAGTCCTCCGCGGCAGCACAGCCGGCCACGGGAGGCAGGAGCATGAGGCACGACCGGCGCTGCTTTGGGCGGCTGGAGGAAGAAGACCAAAGGTTGAAGAAGCACTACGGCAGTTGGATGGACATCGTACGGCCACTGGAGCTAGAATCGTTCATATTGACTAAGTTGACAAAGCCCTTCGTCCCCGTCAACTTAGTAAGCCAGCAAGTCAGCCTCCAACCAAGGTGGGTCCCAGCTAGCAGGGGGAGTATTCATTTTTTTGTGCATAATAAGGAGGCACTTTCGGTGGGTCCGAGCTGACAGCGGGGGGGGGGACGTTTTTTCGTGAAATACGGTGGCCCGTCAGGTGGGTCCCAGCAGTCAGGGGGAAAACGGTTTTTTTTTGCAAAATATGGTGGCCCGTCCAGTGGGTCCCTGCTGTCAGTTGGAGGAATCATTATTTTCCGTGTAATAAGGAGGCACTTACTTGCCGCGGCCGTGGACCCAGCTGAGACTCTCCACGTATAGTATACTTCCGATGGAAGTGGTTCCTTGACCACGTTGACCTCACCGTGTTCCGTTGCATGCATACGTCCATGGGCGTGGTGCGTCCCCACTGTCAGCCTCTCACGTACAGTCATCTTCCGATGACTCTCGGTTGTTGACCACGTTGACCACACCGTGCCGAGCGCACCCAGAGATGGGGAAGATGGGGCAGTGGAGTCGCAGATGGAGAGGAGTGGGACACTTCACTGGTTCGGGTGCGCGGCAGCACATCTGCGGTGCCACCCACAAGAGACAGGAGCAAGAACAGAGGTTGAAGAAGGAGCACGGTTGTTGGATTAACATCCAACGGTCCAGCTGCTAGAATCATTTGTTGATTAAGTTGATAAAGTCGTGCGTACACGTCCGCTTAGCAGGGCCACAAGTCAGTCACCAAATCTGACGGGTCCCAGTTGTCAACGGGATGAATAATTTTTTTCGCAAAACAAGGAGGCACTTCCTTCCGTACGAAGATACAGCCGGTGGGTCCCAGCTGTCAGGTGGAGGAAACATTTTTTAGCTTAATAAGGAGGAACTTTCCTTGCGTACGACCATGGACCTCGTGGGTCCCAGCCCGTCAGGCTCTCCACGTGCAGTCCTCTTCCGATGACTCTTGTTTGTTGACCACGCTGCACCGATCATAGCGAGGCGGTGGACGACGGCGAGGCCCCGGACGGGAATGACTCGGAGATGGGAAAATGTGGCAGTGGAGTCGCAGATTGAGAGGAGGAGAAGGGTTATAACTGGTTCTGTTGCAATTCATATCAAACTCAGGTTCACAAGACACGTTCATATTCATAGCCAACATTCACTATCAACAACTCAAAAGATTCATATATACACAAGCTCAGCATATCTATGCATCCAAATGATTGATAGATCACACGACAATATTCATACATAATTCACAAAAAGATTCAGATATACACATGTTCAGTATGTTTATGCATCCAAATGATTGAGATCACAACCAATATGATCCATGGACAAACTTTAATTACCTAGGGTACAGACTGGTAAATGGTGTTCACTAAGAGGTACTTCTTGCTAAAATTAGTTCTTGTACGAGTAAACTTTCGAGTACATAAGAGGCAGCACAGACAATCTGAACTTTGCTTATAGGTTTATCCTCAAATAGTGGCCTCGTGCCAACGGAGGTTTGAGCAATTTGGCCACTAGTTTCATCCAACTAGTTTACTGGCTCATCTTGGTCCTGTATCTCGCCAAAATTCTACATTGCAGACGAGAAAGGAGGCGGTTGAGAAAATGAACCACCCAAATTTTTTGTGCAGTTCAACTGAAATGGAGCATCCTTGGTGTGCAGAATGATTAAGTACCAGATGAATATACGCGTCAACCAACTTGTCTGGAATCTTTAGACTCCATGCCATATAGTTCGCTACCATATGTGCTGATAACCAAAAGGCACAAGTTGGGACCAAAGACTGGACTGTGTTTTTCTGGGCTTTGTACCAAGCAATATTTTTGGCGTTCACTATCCTAATACTTGGAGTTTGAAAATTGGTTGACGCCGGTTGATACTCGAATGAATATAGGCACTTCTTGTCAACATCGATGCTTGTCTGAGTGAACTTTGGAGTACATAGCAGCAGCATAAGTACCTGTCCATCTGATCATTTTGTGCAGTTCTACTGAAATCACCGATGTAATGATTTGCCTGCGAGTTCAGGCTCCAAATTACTCCTTTATGAAATCGGCAAGCAGTAGCACAATGCGAAATTACCAATACATATGACAGGCACAATAATCAGGATAAAGACCAGTACCAACATGTGTGAGGTAGCATATCAATTACTATTCCCTTTGACTGGAAGCCGAGATAAGCCAAGCGACTGACAGCAAAGGAAGAAAGCAAGCGGAAATTAGCGACTGACAGGAAAGGACGGAAGCTGTTAAGGCAATGAAGCACCCAAAGTTTTTGTGCAGTTCCACCAAAATCGAGCATCCCTGTTGGCACATATATTGAGAGAGTGAGATTACTGTAATAGTGGGACTAGTTGATGAAACATACACTAACAAATAGAAGCACCCTCATTATCTTAATGGGTAAAGTTAGCAACATAGTAGTCTTGCTTAAAGAGATGTATTAGTTTATTCAGTGCCAATTAGCTCAACTCAACACTCAAAGCATTGCCATTTATCATAGGTTGCAAAACTTAGAAGTGCAAAGATAAAGGAGTTTCTCATGACAGTAGCACGATACAAATAGAGATGACAGCAAACTAATATGGATGAAGGCCTTAGGCCAGTACCAACCTGAGAAAAAAAGCTTATTCATGTAGTCCCATAAGAGATGATAAAGCACTCACTGGAATCACACAATAGTATATATTTTTGTTCACTTCAAATGTATGGTTGAAATCACTCTTGTTTACCAGTGCTGAGATTATATCGAAAGATTATCAAGAACTTCTAGCAGAGTTAAAGCACTGGCTGGGATACAGTTCATTGTATTGTCTTGTGTTGTTCCACTAAAATGTATGATTGGCACAACATGATCCCTGTTTGCACAAGTAGGAAAAAGGTGAAACCTTCATTAGCTTAGTAAGAAAGGATAGGAAGACATTAGCATATTACTCAAACAGTAGCATCAAATTCATGATGGACAATACGCAAAACATTGCCTCATTGAACCAATGGCAATAAATTGACATGCAAAACAATAGCACTATTATGTCATGACACTAATAATATTCCCTCCCTGCTCCACCACATGATTCACCTCCATAGACAAACATTCACACGTACATGATTCAGCATAGGGTCCTACTAAAGATTTGTTTAACTCCAACAGGAAAATTAGGCAGTAATAAATTAGTGGTACTTAAGTGCTCCTAATTAATTAAGTGAGACAGCAGAAGTGGAAGGGCTCCCTGGAGGATCATCGCACATGTAAGGTAGTCGTTGCCGGAGCCCTTGAATAGCCTCGACTGAGGCCTCTGGCTTCAGCAAGATCGCCTTGGCACTGTTTATTCTTCTACTTCTTCCTCTTCATGCTATGTTTCTCTTTCTCCTCATGAATTGGTGAAACCAAGTACGTGATTGGCCTTCTAATTCAGAATTGGTTTTGTCAGTGAGGGAGTACAAGTGTACTAGTAAAAAACAGCATTATTTTCTCATGGCAGTCGGAAAATAGAGATGAACACATGCATTAAATATCATTCTTACCTAAAGGAAGGTTATGGCGCCAATATGGATGATGAGGATTGGAACACAGATCTCCCTTTGTGTAGTTCCACCAAAATGAACCAACTGTTCCATCTAACATTCCAGTTAAACAGCACAAAAGTCACTTCTTTTAAGAAGAGTTTTGTGCAGTGCACCAAAAGGTCACAACAGCAACCAGGTGAATTGGATATCCCTGTTTGCATAAAAAGGCACAGAGGAAACAGTCAGAGTCTCAAACAATTACAGGCAAAAACATTTGGCTAAACATGTCAGAGTCACAAACAATTACATGCAAAAACAGTGGCATGGCTTCATTTTTACCAGGGACATAATATTAAGAACAGCTAAGGCTGCGTTCGGTTCATAGGTTTGGTGCAGGATTTTCGTAGGAACACAATTCCTACCGTATTCTTTCCCTTCCAACCGTTCGGAACACGGGAAAGGTGAATAGTGTTTCATAGGAAAGCTGGTCTGGTAGTACTGATTCCATCAGATTAGAAACATCCACGCGCTGCTCATTTTTTGGGCGGAAGCCCGAGGCAGGCGCTCACTGCCATGCGTTAGACAGGTTGCTGTGCTGTGTTTGCCGGAATAAAAAAATCAACCTATGTGTGGTATGTGAGGTGAGGACAAGAGTAGTCACTGTGCAGCTGAATAAACAAATAGCATCTCATACTGCCAAGCATGCTACTCTAAAAAAACAAATCTGTACATTTCGTAGTCCATCCGAACACATTCTCTTGAGAGTTTCCTCCGGTTCGCTGTTCCATAGTTTTATACCTACATTCCTTTCCTATTCCTCTATTTTTCATCAAGACCTATGTTTTCTGCCCCTTTATACCGACCAGAGCCTAAATATTTGGTATAAGGGCATGGGACAGTGGGTGCACCAGCAGTACAGCACCATGTACGTAAAGAGGGGCATAAAGTGGTGATTCATAGTTTGTTGCCCCGAGAAACAAACATCCAAGAAACATATCTGGGTTGGTCCCATTTTTGTTCACTCTAGCCACCTACTCCTATGTGTGGATAGCAAATCTAGTCCTGGTCATACCACTGTGTACAGCATTACCCCTATATTTCCCTTTTCGACCAAGAGACCGGTTGGATGACCAGTCTGTACTACTTTCATCCCCTTTCCTTCCTGTTTGTACCAAGTCCGATGTACATACTAAATTCCCCCACCCCCACTTTATTTCAATGACAAGTATTTTCGGACGGAGGGAGTACAAGATTCGACTCCATGAAGTAGCTTTACCTCTAACAATAGAAGAAAAAAAATAGGTGACGTTGGACCATCCGATCGAGAGGGGCTGAGAGGTAGAAAATGATGCACATGCAACGACGTAGCGAGCTGGGGAAGTAGAGCTAAGGCGGTTTCGAACGAAGATATACGTGAAGGTCATCGAGATATGGATAGGTGGGTGGCGGGAGGCCGGATCCGCCCACAGGCAACGACGAAGGGATCGGAGGACCTCCTGCACCGGCGCTCGGCCAGAGATAACGGTGCGGCCGGCAGTGGGTCTCCTCCCTCGCTGTCGACGACGGCCTAAACGCTGCCCCTCCTCCCCTTCACCAGCGGAGGGGGATACGTCCGGATCTGTAACCAGCGGTGAGGATAGAAAGCCAGTGTTGTTGAAGGGAGAAAGACAGGGTTACTACCCCTATCTTGTTTAGATCTAGAGAGGATGAGAGTGTGTGAATAGAGCAGCACTAGCAATCAAGCGCGGAGGCTCCGGCCTATATATAAGTAGTGGGGTAGTTTTCCTTTTTCACTCCATCAAAACAATCGTTTAAAATTGTGTACTATACTACATGCCAGGTCGCGGGTTTTTTTTTGTCGTTGATTGTTTTTTGAGATAGCTACCCGCTTGTTCCAAGTGGTCTTACGGTGTACCAGGTCGCACTTTGTATTGTTCAAGTCTGGTAGTACAACAAGTCCCTCCATTAAATGAACAACCACCCCCTTGTAAAAATTGTGAACAAGCCCACGGCTAAAATTAGCGGAAACGTGGGTTGCCCCAACATGCATTATTATTTATATTTTCTACTCCCTCCATTCCTAAATATAAGTTTTTTATTAGCCACACCTAAGACAAGAATTTTTTTTATTAGCAGTGAACCCCACATGTCATAGACACAAAAATTTTGGCAAGATTCCCTTAGGCAAGCCAAAGTGTGTCTAACAATTTGAGCAACTCAGGTTAGGCAAGTGTGGCAAGTGTGGGAAAAATAATGTGGCAACATAAGACAAACATAGTCACAATCCAAACAGCCCCGTGATTTTTTGTGACATGCATGAAAATTTGGTTAGTTAAATTTATAGTCAAAATTTGGCAAGGTGCATCAAATCAACACAAGCAAGTATCAAAAGGAAAGTCACGGCATGCATGCATGCGTTGTACTCCCTCTGTTTCCAAATATAAGTCTTTTTAGAGATTGCAACAAGTGACTACTCCCTCCGTTCCTAAATGTAAGTCTTTTTAGGGATTCCACTACAAACTACATACGGATGTATATAGACATATTTTAGAGTGTAGATTCACTCATTTTGTTTCATATGTACTGTTCATAGTGAAATCTATAAAAAGACTTATATTTTGGAACGGAGGGAGTACATACGAAACAGAATATGTCTACTCCTACATACGAAGTAGCCCATTTGAAATGTGTAAAAAGACTTTTATTGAATGCAGTGCTTTGAAGTGTCGCGTCAACTCGTACAAGCCCGAGAAATTTGATTACTACGACGCCCTCTCCCTCGTGGACTGAGCTCCGGTGCATTAACTGCACCTGCCTTTGGCTGCATGGCAGGTGGGCCAACCACCTGTTGGGCCCACCTGTCATGGACACAAAGGCAGGAGCAGTAAGTAGAAGCTTTTGCTACACGCTATCCCTCCCGCATGAGGTGGACGGACATGCAGCAGTGGATTCGATACTGTAGAAGTAGGAGTAACATCATTGTTCGTCTTCTCGAAGAGGCGAAGAGCCAAGTGCAAACCGAACATGGCAGTTGCGAATGCTCGCGTGGTGCGGTTCCTTGGAGTACTAGCCAGGCTCTTGCATGAGACAAAATTGCTATTGTTTAACAATTAAACTCCATTATCCATTGGTTGATACTCATTCTGCATAGGTCCACGCGCTTAGCACCGTTTCCTCCTGGGGTCACCAATGTTTATTTGCTAATTAATAGCATTCCATGCAATGAACTAGCCATTGCAAGTCATTAAAAGCATGCACACCTCTCATCTCTTATTGGTTGATACGTATGTCAAGAAACAAGAAACAAGGTAGAAGTTAATGCACCGCGCCTAAGTGTTTTGGGACTATTTGGTTTTCGTAAGATGACTTACACACCTAGACGGAGGGAGTAGTATAGACCTGTAAACTGGAAAGGAGTATTTACCTTTCTAGAGATTTCAACGAGTGACTAGAGTTCGGCTCAAAAAAAACAAGTGACTAGACTACACCATGTGCAGTACCCCCTCCCCTCTGGTTTATAGGGCTCAAATCTCAAATCTCATGAACCAAGGAATTTTGCGATTGGAGGAATGTATCTCATACTTTACAAAACTATCCTAATTAAATGCATGCATTAATTACGTAGTTCTCTCATTTTCCTCTCCACCTTGGTCACGGTGCACAATATTGAGAGAGTGCTTTGATACGTTTTAGTCTCATGACTAGCCACACTTTGACTTGGCCACACTAGTCTCCAACCAAACAGACCCTAAAAGTAGTGGGACTAAAACTTGTTAGCCTCATCCATGCTTGGATCCAAATACTAAAGAGACTAAAATCAAGTTAATGACATTTCAAAGCATCCGGGCCCGCGTGCCATCCACCAAATTACAGCGAGGTGCTACAGTCGAGACTCACCTGTCACCCCGGTGTGGCCGTCATGACCCGTCATATCACAAAACCCACACCTTTACCAGCAGTGGTAAGGTGGCCTCCAAGTTCGACTGGACGAAGCAACCATCATTTCATTGGAACGCTCGTTCAAGCCCTTTCTTCCCTTTCTTGAAGAAAACCTCACTCCAGGCTACTCACTTCTGCCATTTTTTTCTCTACCAATGAAGGAAAGGGGGGTGAATCAGTTATGTTGCTATATTTTCATTCTAATAATCTTCTTTTTGTGAAGCACCGACCGATTCTCACATCCTATTCTTTTCCCGTTTTCATTGCGATTGTGGTTTCCTTTCGATTGCTTTTTGTTTGTCAGTTCATTGATGGATCCTGGTGCACTAGGCAAAGAGTTGCCAGCAGACAACCCACTGGAGACAGCGATCTCCAGGAAGCGAGCACCGACCAACGAGTTGACCATGTTGGCGGGCCAACCCATGGAGACGAAGAACTCCAAGAAACAAGCACTGGCCAGAGAGTTGAGGACGTTGGCGGACGAACTCCTCAAAGAAAGTTGGAAGAACAGCAAGGGCCCCACTGTGCCTACCACAGGAGCTCTGATTGCCACCTATGTGAGGCTCAAGACCGAGTTTGAGGAGATAGTCGCCGTTGAGAAGCAGTATTCCCCTGGCAAGGTGATGGCCCCCATCGAGGACGAGGAGATGGCCCTCGGAGGGGTGATATCCCCCGGTGAGCTGCACAAGGTAAAAAATAATGGCTTATTACCATAGTTGTGGCTTTTTATTATTTGCAATGTGCTTGCTTTTTGATTATTTGCATTGTGCTTGCTAATATGTTAGTGTTGTGCAGGTGCCGGTGGTTGTCCTTGATGATTCCGATGTGGTGGCCCGTCATGTTGTCATCGCCTCGAAGATCGATTCCGATGCCGCTGTCCATCCTGTGGACATTGCCCCAGAGATCGTTTCTGATGTCGCGGTCAGTCCTGTGGACATCGCCCCAGAAATCGATTCCCATGTCGCTGTCCGTGCTGTGGTCATTGCCCGAGAGATCGATGACAAGAAATAGTTGGTCGCACTAATCCTTCAGGGTAGTTTGCATCGCCCTATTTTTAATTACCAGAACAATGCGTGTTATCAAACCATCTTAGGGCTAGTGCACTGTCTTGTGTGGGCGGATCTTGCTACTTTTGTTTGATAGTGAATCATGCGATGAATCATGCGAACCCTCTCCGCGTTATGGACACAGATGTATCCTCACCAGCTTTTGATGTAATATATGGCATGCTTAGATGTAAGTTTGAACCGTTTATCATATCACCAGGGCTTGTTTGATGATTTTTGGTGTTAATAGGCTAGCTACTGTGCGAGCTATAGTACTTGCAAAACACTCACCGAAGAGAAACGTTGGGGCTGATGAGCTCGTGGTACGCTTATACTTATCCCTCGTCGATTGACCAATAGCCCTAGCTCCTAAAATTGTAGGCTTAGCGATCGATCAGACAATAGTCGACATACATTCATGCCTCATTTGGTTCATAGGGTAGGAAAATCGTAGCAAAAGTACAGAGAACGTGCAACACAAAATCATAGCAGTGCAGTGACGTACTCCCTCTGTTCCAAAATAGATGACCTAGGAGGGCTAGTTTGGCCTAGTGGGTTTCAGTGATATGACGTGGTACAGTGTCGTCCAGTCTTCGCGTGTGGTAGCAGTATTGCGGGTACAGTAAGTTTTCTTGAAGAAGCGGAATTCAACGAAGTCATGATGGTTCCTTTGTCCGAACAACTTACGGTGGGAAAGGTTGGGCCTGCGACACGACCGGGGTAGACCAGGATAATTTTGTGCATGGCAGGTGGACCAGGATGGTTGACGTCCCACATGTCGACGAATGAAAGTATTCTTTCTGATATAGAGGACGAGCAACGAGTATTCTTTGTTTATTTTTTATGAAAGCTATTGTCTCAACTGTTACTCCTTGTCTCTGTCAATGCCTCTTTCTCCTCCACATAAGCGGGGACTACTTGCTATGCATGCAGCGGGCAACTGGCGTCTTGAGGGGCCAGGGCGGTGAGAACGGGCTCCAGAAGCGGTTCGGACTCCAGCATGGCCCACCTCACATTATCACCATATATTTCTTGGAGTCCGTGCGCGGTGGGCGGGCGATCTCTTCTCCCTCCCCCGTTTCTCTCTTCTCAGCCGACGCCCGCCGAGCGATTAGATTTCGGCTATCGACGGTTTATTCAATTACGGTCCCACATGTCAGTGAAATTGCAAGACAACGCGTATCCCCTTTGGTGAGCGGCGTGCGAGCCGGACTGTCGGGGTTGCGACGCGTACGAGTCGTAAGTGTGCCGCCTTTTCCTTTAGAACTTGTGAAGCGTAACATTTTCGCGTGATCGATCGATAGAAATCCAGAACAAAATGACGAGGGTGGTGCTTTCCCGCTCGTTAGGCGGGCTAGTTCGAGTGATATGACGTGCTACAGTGCCGTCCACTTGCTCCATTTTTATGTAAGCAAGAGTTTACACTCGTACGCGGGAGGAGTGCGAAACACCGCGGATCTGATTTTGATCGAGGGATAACTGTTCCCTTCCAAATAATGGAAGATTGTTAGCGATTATAGCATGACAGTTAGGGCATCTCCAGCGCTAGCCCACAAATTTACACCGGCATCTGTCCGAGGACACTGATGGATGCCATCTGATGCTGCCCGCATACCTTTCGACAACTATATGAACTAACCGGACGAAATTCGTGCAAACAAAGCAAATTTCAACCGAATGAAATTCATTACATTTCAAAAACTTTTCCTACAAACTGGACGAAATTCATTACAAATTTCGCACAAACCGTACTAAACCTACTGTAACCTAATCTAAACGATCGCCGGTGCCCGACCACCAAGTCCGGCCATGAACCCGAGAAAGCCGGCCATTGCCTTTGCCTCCTCCTCATCCGCCTCGATAACCTCCTCCTCCGGCTGGAGCACAAGGTTATGAAGATTTCCGCCTCCATGTCGCCGTCAAGCGGCTAATCGGCCGTCGATGTTTACCCCACCAAGCTTGGCGTCGACTGAGTGGAGTAGCGGTGGCCTTCCCAGGACCAGAGCGGCGGCGACCTACCGTGTACTACTCTTCCTCGCTGCCGGCTGCGCCCGCGCATGCGCGCCGGCTTCATGGTCGTGGCAGCGGAGCGCGGCCCGGGGGGTGTCAGCGATCTCCTTCGTTTGCTCCTGCGACAGTACGTCGAAGAGAGCTTTGGAGCGCGCACGGAGCGGAGCCATCGATGTCCCTCGTCTGCTCCTGCGACAGTACGTCCAAGAGAGCTTTGGAGCGCCACGAGGCCATGGTTGAAGTGGTGCCGACAGAAGGAAGGGACTGGAGGAGAATAAGTGTGGGTCTTTGGCTATGGCTGGGAGCTGGGGCTCAAGTTAATAGCGGGCGAATGGCAATGAGCCGCGGCAGACGGATGGACAACTGGCGCCGGAGTAGGTTCGTCGGGCGTGAATGCGGACGCTGCTTCAGTGACTTAACTGCAGATGCATTTGGGTGTCTGACATGTGGGCCCAACGGGCGTCTGGCCTGCATGTCAGTGACACACCAATTGCACCTGTAGTTAAGTCCAGTGAATGTGGCATTGACATTCTAGAGAGACGGTGAGCGTTTCAGGCGCATGCGGACTGTTTGACTGGTCAACCATACAAATACGGAGCTATACGCTGAGCCAGCGACCGTGTATCACTATATCTCGTATACATTGATCAAAGTGAGCTATCAAGACAAGTTCGATGACCGCCAATGCATTTTACTCGGTAATAAATGACCAGGATTGAAGGGGAATCCTAATTTGCTTCGTCTTCTATCCTTGAGCTCTTGACAAACCAATGCACTATACGGTTGTCTGGCCACTCCACCCGAGTGCTCTCACCAAGCTTCGTTCATGCCACCGCGCCGCACACTAACCGTTAAGGCAGCGATGGCATCCCGCCGCGCCGAGTTCCTCTCCGCCCATGAACGCACACAAAATGGTAGGGAAGCGATGGCATCCCGCCGTGCCGAGTTCATCGCCGCTCGCGACCTCACAACTATGTGGGAGGAATTTGAAGATGCCAAGGCCGAATGGGCGGTAGAGCAAGAGGCAGCCAAAGCCGCACAGAGGGAGCGGAAAAGTTAGAAAGCACTCAAGAAAAGAGAGGCCCACCGCCGCAAGAAAGAAAAGGACGCATGCGCTGCTGCGGAGAGGTCGGCAGAGATCCAAACATGGTGGGGTGTTGCTGGCAAAGCCGGGAAGGAGAACGACGACGTCTGGCCAACATGTGAGAAGTAGTAGTACTAGTAGTTAGTGTGTGTGTCTGTGTCTGAGTACGAGCATGTACGAGTACTACTAGTTACTACTGCAGTTTTTAGAGCAAATTACCAGTACATTAGCCTAGACTAAGTGGAAAAATTCCTATCCTATGCATCAAATGACATATCTTTCTCTATAGGAATTGAGATGCATGTCATCTCACTTCCTATGATTTTCATATTCCTATCCTATGAACGAAAGGAGGCCTCTGTTGGAGTAAATACTGTAGCTAGCAGTACTGCTGGTACAGTAGTTTTCTTCAAGAAGCGGAATTCAACGAAGTCATGATGGTTCCTTCGTCCGAGCAACTTCAAAGTGGGAAGTGGGCCTGTGATTTGACGGCTCATTAGTCGTTGTTACTGCGGCGCGACGACAATGGTGACTCTCCCTTGGACTTCTACGTGCATGGCAAGTGGACCAGGATGGTTGACGTCCCACATGTTGGCGAACGGAAGTATTCTTTCCGATATCGAGGAGGAAGGAAACCGCATGGTATAGTATCACTACTGATTGGTTCGCAAAAAAATAGTATCACTACCGATTTATAATTATTTTTTATTTCTGATGAATGCTAGCATTTCAACTCTTACGACGAAGGGTGCCAAACACGGCACGTGCTGGATGTCCCACACGTCAGCGAAAGGAGTGGGACATGAACAGCATGGTAGAGCCCGGCATAAAAAAACAGCGTGGTAGAGCGTCTCCACTTCTTCCACTTCTGGGTCGGAGACCACACGTAGTAGTACTTAGCTGTATGAACGATACAAAGTGCGACCTGGAGAGAAAGACACATCTAGTTGGAAGGTCTCGGGGCATACACGTAAACAAATATAAAAGTTAATACGTGCCTCCAACTAATATAGTAGTAGTAGAGTACTTAGACATGTACTCCATAACATCACCGTGCATTGCACGTACAACATTTAGTGGTAGTACATAGTAAGAGACAAATACCGCCCAAGAGTTCCCTTCTCGACCTACTTTTGAGTGTTTGGTAGAGTGTATGGAGGGTGCATGAGTCCACACTAGTTTAGCACAAATACACTAGAAGCATGCATGAAGAGAGCATGCATGAAGAGGGGTGTTGAGTTGAGCATGCATGAAGAGGGAACAACCATGCTGAGACGAGATCGCAACCAAGCACACCCTATATGCCATGCATGTTCATACCATTTGTGCCTTTCTACTTCACTTACTCCGCTACACTACTCAGGTTCGTACGTCCACTCCTGGGTACATATCTATCTCGTAGTTCTAGTGCCACGTGTTCTTCATATAGATGGAATGATCGTTGCATAACACGTGTGCCTTGATGCTAGATGTCTCGCGTGTTGGCAAAAGGATGAACAAAGCTCACATAAAAAAATAGAGTGGAAGAACATAGATTCTGGACGACCGAGAAGGAGCAAGGAACCTCGTGGTGGAGCGTCTGCACTCATAATATTTAATATTATTCAGCGATATAAAATTAACCAATCATCTCCACAGTGGACTGGAAGAGTACGAAACACGGCAGCCCAGTGTAGTTACATCATACTAGTACATGGCTAACCCGCGCTATCACCATATTTCTTGGCTTCCGTGCGACACCTATCTCTAGTAATCTAGCAACCTGTATTGCTTCTCCCTCCTCGTCTCTATCAAAGTGCGGCGGGCTGGCGTTTCTGCCGTCTATTGAGGTCGGTTAACTATCACATGTTAGCGACATGCCAAGAGTATTCTAAAAAAATCCTTTCATGTTCTGTTTTCAAAAAGAAAAAAATCCTTTCACGTACGAATTTGCCTGTATGCTTTGAGCAACTTGCATGTCCTATACTGCTCCTGTTTGATACTCTAACTTAGCTAGAGGTTAGACTAACTCATGACTAACCCTGAACTAACTATAGCCAAAGAGCTGTTTGGGTGACAGGGTTAGATTGACAATAAATGCACTTCACGGAGAGAGAAAAGTGAATTTTCAGTGGTCCCAATGAGAACTATCTCAAGTTAGCACCTCTTGGGTGGGATAGTTTTTTTTGGTGGGTTCGGTGCAACTTGCTCCAATTTAAACCCTCATGCTTGGATACTTTAGGGCTATTTGAGTCCCAACTAGCTCAAACTAACTCTAACCCATGGATCCAAACAGGGCCTATGGCCAGTCTCGACACGGAGCAGTCGCGTGCACCGGGAAGCGGCGCTCTCTTAGCCGTCGCGCCACTTCAAAGCCGGCGCCAGTGAGAGGTCGCCTCCGCTCTGGTCGGGCATTAATGCGGCACTGACGCTCCAGGCGACGCTGACCGTTTCACGCGGGAAGCGCACACTGGCAAGGGAGTAGAGGTTTTGAACCATTTCAGGTGTAGTAGTAATGGTAGTTTGCAAAAGTACTCAATTATTGCACTGAGTTTCCTAAGAAATTGTGGTAAAAAACATTACTCCCCAGCCCGCTTCCCTTCTCCTTCCTGCTCGTGATTTACGTGGTCATGTTAACGTGGTTGTGTCAAAAAAATGTCACTTCCTGCTCGTGATTTGTGTTATATAATTACAAGCAAGATTCTCGTGCATTGCACGGAACATAAATATGCATTTTTTTACAAAACACCTGTTGTGATTGACCCATGCGGGAGTAATCCCATGTGTAAAAACTAATGATATCTCGAGAATTTTATCGGAAAACTGGTATCTCGAGAATGTCATCGAAAAATGAAAGATGAGAGATAAGGCGAGGAGGAGTGGAGCGTGGTGGTGACTGGTGGTCGGAATGGGCGGAGGCATGGGGATGGACGGTGCCGGCAGGCGGCAGCGGCCACCATGCACGCTAGATTGTTCCAGAGACTTATTCCTTTTTTAATTGCTGAGCAATGAGGTTGCGGGAGATAATGATGTGGAGAGAGGTGCGGGTATCTTTTGTAAAATTATCATAGTTTGCTTCCTATCCGTCAGATATAGATCATACGGTCTGTATTACAAGATGGCAGGCACACCATCATCGCCAACTCATTTTTTTATAAGGGTATATAGATGATAAGTTTGCTGACTACTAAAGTAAAGTGGAATCTGTCCATGTTATGCAAGTAAATAAAGGTGATTGTTTATCATACGGGTAAGGTTGGATGAAGGGTGGTAGGAACAAATGTTGCACCTAGAGCATGTGTGTGTGAGATGGAGTCTTAGTGTGTGTGTGGTGTGTGTGTGTGTGTGTGAGAGAGAGAGAGAGAGAGTGAGAG
>NC_057798.1:46115968-46129403 GCF_018294505.1 Triticum aestivum | reverse complement strand
ATGGTGCATATAGGGGAAGAGTGAGAGGCACGCGGGGCGGGGGGGGGGGTAGCCAGAAGGAGATTGTTAAGTGTGAGTGTGTGTTTTGCCCATCCAGGCGGAAGTTATGTGCACAAAAGAGGAGAACGATTCGATGTGGCGTTAGGATTGAGGGTAATTAACTACGTATGGAGACATAGAGACCTTGAACGTGCATGTGTGAGAGGTATACATGTGTATGTGGGATGTGTGTGTGTGCGCGCGCTCATGATCGAGATAAAAGAAAGAAGACATAAGTCCTAAGATCAACGACATGGGAGAGACGGATCGGTATGACAATATGCATGCATGTGAGAATGCAGGGAAGAAGGCCCGACAATTGAGCATGTGTTTTTGTCTTTAAGAGATAGTGGCGTGGGCTGGAGCATGCATCTATGGCAAGCAGAGGGGGTGAGGCGCGATGATTGTGCAAAAGAGATCAACCTATAAATGCATATTTATGGATAGACATATATAGTGTGGGGGATAGGAAGCAAGACTCCGTGCGAGAAAGAAATGTTGACGGAGAAACTACAGATAGATACAGAGATGGAGATGCTAGCTAGAGAGACATCCGTTAGTTTGGGTGTCGGAGATGACCGTCGGGTGGTTCAAAGGGTGAAGTTATATATGTGTGTGAGAGGGCACTTGATTGCATGCATGTAGAGAGAAACATATGTAGTGTGCGTGATAGGAATCAAGAGTGAGGGCGAGAAAGAAGGTCGATGGAGAAACAGATAAATAGAAAGATAAATATGCTAGCTAGTGTGCGCTAGAGATAGGAGTCGAGTGGATCAGAAGGCTGGGTTATGTGTGTGGGTGTGAGAGAGATAGAGAGAGGATGCATGTGAGTCACATACAAACAAATATCAGAGAGAAATGAGATCCAGAGAGACGGAGTTTTGTGTCTGCGAGAGAGAAAGATATTTCACAACGAGAGTGATAGCTAGAGAGACATATGAGGAAACGCAAGATATCTCTAGGGAGACAGGGTGTGTTTGAGCGACATACAAGAGAACAATGGAGAAATATGAGACCCTAGGAGATAGAGTTTGTGTTTGTGTGTGAGAAAGAGATATTGAATAGGAAGAGTCGTAGGTTCTCATATCTAAGGAGCGAAAGACATCTCTGTATGAGGGGTGTGCGAGTGGCACACATGGGAATAGTTGAGAGAAATGAGACCCCGGTAGACAAAAATTTGTGTTTGTGTGAGAGAAAGAGATTCCACATGGAGAATCATAGCTAGAGACACGTAGCAGGGAGCGAGATATACTTACAGAGAGAGAGAGAGAGTGATGAAGGTCGATGGAGAGAGTACCGTCAGTGTGTTACGAAGATAAAAGATCATTGTCGACATACAGGTAGCACGAGAGATGCCTGAGAGATGATGAACGCGTATAGGTCCAGAGAGATAGTCCTATATAAGCATGAGTGATAGCTATATGAGACGAATATCTGGATTAAAGGGGATTCAAATATTTAAACTGGAGATCACGACATCGATAATATCATAACGCAAATTGGTGTATCAAACATGCATATTCATTTGAATTTGGGCACACGTGTAATGTTATATAGTTTATCAATATTGGTGATCCATAGATTCTTCAATTACAAACAATGCATGGTTTATATGCAATTAGTGTCTAAACGGGATTACACTATATGTTGCGTGTGTGAAACACATTATACATGTTTGAGAAGTTTAAAAAAACAGCATGAAACACACATTAATTGGAGACAGTTAGCGAGGAATGCATACATTGGATTTCAACATAAAGTGGTTTCAAATATTTGAAAATCCAAATTGATGGATACAACCTTATGAATCTGAGATCATGCCATTTGTAAATCATATTTATGTATAAATGGTGTTGTGCTTTTGAAAGTATATATGTAAAAAAATGATGTATATAGAATGTAATTCCAATTGAAAATGGATCCAGCCCGAAAAACAATAGTAGAATACAAACGGGATTTGAATTGAGTTGGCACGGTAAACGTGCACTGTGCAAAATTTGAACGAAGCGGGGAAAGTTGCAGTAACCGCCCGAAACCAAAATCTGCGAGATGGAAATCACTACTGCGTATCCCTCCCGCGCAAAGCCTATCTGCTAGATTTCTATAGGTTTTGATAGGGGTAGGTTTGTAATTTCACCCAAACGTGACGTAACCACCTCTCACCCGGATTCATACACGGTGGGCGCCAAAACACAGTGTGCCCTCAGCCGAAATCGACTCCCTCCCCAATTCATATTCATACACGGTGGGCGCCAAAAACAAACTCTCGTCGGCAAATATTCGGTGTATGCAAGATTACCGTCCTATCCCCAGCCGACTAATGTTGCTGTGATGTAGTAGAAATTTGAAACGGGGGCTAAGTTTGTAAATTTCCTCGCATTTGAGACAAGCGCGCCCTGACTACATGGTTCCCCCCCTTCCTCTCTACCTCCCTGTTCCCCATTCGTACTCCATGGACGCCAAAACACCCTCTCCACCCTACCCTCCTCCGTCCGCTGCCGTCCACCACCCCATCCACCGTCTTCCTCCTCCACCATGCCGGAGCTGATACCCCAACGCCGTCGTCCATTACAAGAGATCGACCTCTCTCATCCACGCCTTCGGAGCAGGATCCTTGCATCCCGTCCTCTCGCTTCATCCCCGTCGTCGTCCACCTTGCTGGCGCCGCTCCTATGACCGTCTCGTCCACCGCGCCCCGCCGCCACCGTCTACCCTCCTAGATCTGCTTCCACGCTGCCGACAGCCATCGCTACCGCAGCACGATCAAATTCTCACCAGATGCGTACACGGCGCCGCACCAGAGGCGGTACTCTTTTGTATCCGCTCAACTTATTTATCGCAGCAAGAAAATAGATCGCCACTGCTTTACTCTGATTTCTTGTCTTGGTTGCGAAGTTGCCTTTGTCCGGTTTGCACCTTCAGATCCGCCATGGCACGCTCAACACTAAACTCCGAATGCTTATGGTTTTCCCCTTTTATATTCCACACTAGTTAAATCACAGTAGACTAAATTTCAAAATTGGGTCAGTTGATTTTTCAGAGCTCGCCGGAATTCGCCGGTGCGATCCAAGGGGCTCGGGTGGTTGTGGGGCCTCGCCGAACGAAGAAAACTCGACGCGGGTGGGGGTGGGGGTGGCGGAGGAACACAGGCGGTAGGGGCCGGTGGTCCGGCCGGCGGCCCGTGCGGTGTTCTGTATGGGAAGAATCACAGACGAAGAAGAAGAAGGGTTAGGTGACGTAGGATCTTCATCCAACCGCCTGAAATGGTTGAGAGACAGCTGGGAGTTGCATTCTTAATGCGCTCTGGTTCATCATGTGTGGGCACTGCGCAACCAACATTTTATTATCCAAAATCTGCTTGCTCTTCTTTACCATGTTCGATAGTGCTGGCCTGTACGTGATCGATAGGCTTTCAATTACTAGCGGCAATACAACACCGTATTTTCAAGCCAGTTCCACTTTCCCGATTTATATATCGTGGTTATGGTATACCCCTGTTATGTACACTATGATCTGCCTAGTTGTTGTGTGCTCTTGTTATCATGGTTTGGCAATACACTATCTATACAGTATATTATGAACCTATCATCTGCCAGCTATCCTTACTTCTGGAGCCTATTTTTTGTGTACTTGTGCCAGATTACATAAATGCACACACGATATTGTAGCACACATGAGCTCTCTCATAAGAATCCAGTGCTAGCACATAAGTGTTTACAGGGGTGCCCCTATATTAGAATATCATCTGCATTACAAAGATAATCTCACAACTATTTATGTTTTCATGGTTCTCAGATATTATACGCAATTACAGTGAATATCAGAATCCCTGCATCAGAAGAATATTGTGGAACACTGCAATGACTTACAAAATTGGCACCAAGGCATTGAGTGCCATTTTGGAAGCAATGAAACTCATACGCTCCCCACCTATTGATTCTTGTTCAGAATATCATTCTAATGACTATTCTAACCTCGAGGAGTCAAAGGCAGATGGCCTGTCCTGTTCACCCATCAAGGTGTCTGTTCTAATTTGGAAAGGTTTTATTGATTGCGCGTATCTTGCATATGTTGTCTTGCATTTCTTCTACTTTGTTGCACCACCATCTGCTTAGTTTACTCATCATATAACTCGAGATGCTATGCCCATCCATTATCAATACATATTCCATCTGTCGTCATACCATGTTTTTCCACTCAAATGTTGTTCTTGTGCATCAGACATCAAAAAGTAAGAGGGTGATTGCCGAACCTAAAGGAGCACCAGCAAAGTCCTTGAAAAACGTGGTGGTGCCGGAGAAATCAGACTGCGCCCACTTATATTGGCTGTACAACCAATGACACAAAACATAGGACCGACTCCAGCAGACTGTACCCATAATTCACTGGCCACACCACTAGCCCCACCACACAGGACCTGCACTCCAGCAAAAGGTATATCAATTTCATTTGTCATAGCATGAGCCGTACCACAGAAAAATTCCACTTCAGCAAAAAGTACAACAAGTCCACCAGCTGAAGACCTATCCCAACTGCAGAGACGGCCAATTCCTGCAGATTGGAACCCCATTCCATTTATTCCCAGTTTAAAAGACAATGCTTTCAATGTTGTTAGGGACTACGTGCATATATTCCCATCATGGGAAGATTATAGTGAAGACAAACACCATTTTCACATCTTCATGTCCAACTTACATGTAAGTGCTATTATTCATGGTTATTATTTTCTTGTTTTCTGCTGATCGAACACATCAATGATTTACATTACATTGTTGTAACTAGGTGAGGGTCAATCTGGATAGTCATGACGAGCAAAGCTTGCTTGTGCTTTTCAAGGAAGCATTGCAGCAGTATCGGTGTTACCTGAGGAAATCACACTTTGATGGCAAGTCTATAAACGAATTTCTGGTGAAGTCTCCTATGCTAAATTTAGAAGACATTGAATGGAAAAACCTTGTTATGCACTAGTCACGTTCCTAGGATGAGGTATTGTCTATGAAATCGCATGACAATTTGAACTTCTACTTTTCCGCATGTGCCTTACGGATCTTTTTTGCAGGAAATTAGCTCGAAGAAGAATTCCGGTTTGAAAAGAACGACAGGGTATTGCAAATATGCTGCCCGCTGCTTTGCTCTTGTTAGTACCTGTTGTCCTGTATCACTGTACTTGCATACATACTTGGTTCATTATGTGACAGCAGTATGCATGATAGCTTGCTTATCAATTGTTCGCTCCAACTTATCTGATATGTATGAATGGTTACATTAGTGTAGAATATATCCAATGCCAATGAATTTTTTTAGCTCTGCATTGTTCTTGTAAGTACATGCTATCCTTTATCAGTGTACTTATATTGACAGGTAGTTGTTCATGTACCATCACTCTGCAGCTTATTTTCCTTTGCCCTCCATTTTCTACACATCAGATCTATATTTACTCTTACCATAAGGTTGGCCCTGAAGAAGTTTAGCTGTGCATTGCTCTTGGCTGTGCCTTTTGCCTGTATCGCTGCACATACATTTATATCTACTTAGTTATGTAGCATCACTATTCATCTTATCTTAAATATTCTCCATTTTTTCGTATATTATCACATCTATATTTACTCTTAACAAAATGTAGAATAAAGGCAATGCTTATGAAGAACATTTTGTGCTAAACTTCTTGAATTGTCCCCCCCATCAGCATGGACAAGGGCTTTATAGAGCCTGTCTTCACCAGTAATGTAAGTTTGTCCTTCTAAAGCCTTCAAACTTTGTTGTGTATATTTGGTTAGGCATGACTGCAACAGCTGTTTATTTTTGGTGTTTGCATCAAATTGCATGTTTAAAGTTTATTATGTAGTTCATAAACAAAAGTTTGTCCTTCTCAATTTAAGTTTTCAGTTGTACAACCAAGTTCCTTCTTCATACCATGTAAATTAAACTATACAGAGCAAGAGATCTTCTTTTGCACTCCATGTATGCTTCTGTTCTTCATCCGTAATCCAGTGGTGTGGTGAACCTACCCACTACAGGACAATGTCATATTCTGCAATGTCTTAACTATGAACAATGTCATATCATTCTACTATTATTTAAACCGCCTCTTTATTTTCCAATCTGAAATGGGATAAATTGACAGCACACTAACCATTGATACTTATGAGTTCTTGATCTATAATCCAGTGGTGTCGTGAAGCTGCCAACTCCTTCACAATGTCAATTCATGTCATGTCTTGACCTGAACAATACCATATTGTGTTAATGCAATTTTAAACTATGTCACTTTATTCGTCAGTAAGAAATGTGATGAATTGTCAGCACTGATACTTTTATGTGCAAAACCTGTCATCTGTCTGCTTGTTTATCTTTCAGAGTGAGGAAGATATAAGTGTTGAACAAGCGCAGTCTCATCATCTTGCTCAGCTACTTGCGCTGCAGCTCCCCAGCAGGGCTAACCTTTATTGAACTCTATTGAAATGCTATCGGTTTTGTATATTATTTTGTCGGCGTGTTTATTTGCACTGGTGGCGATCTTTAATGCCCACTGCACTAGTAGAAAAACACCTATTAGTCCCGGTTCATAAGGGCCTTTAGTCCCAGTTTATGAACCGGGACTAATGGGTCGTTACTAATACCTCCACCCATTAGTCCCGGTTCAAACACAAACCGGGACAGATGTGCCTCCACGTGGCCGGTCCGCCGAGCCCAGTCAGGGGGGCCTTTGGTCCCGGTTGGTGGCACCAACCGGGACCAAAAGGCATCCACGCGTCAGCATTCCAGTGGCTGGGGATTTTGTTTTTGTTTTGAAAGGGGGGGGGTTGGGGGTTTTGGGGGGTTAATTTAGGTGTTTCATATATTGTGTTAGCTAGCTAATTAATAGAGAGAAGTGTCCTCTCTTATGTCCGTGCTTGGTCGACGCTACGTACTATATACATAAGTGATCGAGAGAACCATTGAGTACAAAAGTTCGTCATGCATACCGAGAGAAGTGATCAATCGACCTCTCCTTCTCGGAGAGATTGGTCGAACAACAAGTTTTCGTATCATGTATCCGATGCTACTGGCTACATACATGTACAATATGTAAGATCTCTTAATTACAATCCCCTAGCAATTGAAATCAACTTCCACATGGTATTGTCCGGCTTTATTGATGACGTGGTCAAGAAAGAATCCCGCCAATTCCTCTTGAATTGCTTTCATGCGATCTGGTTCTAGGAGTTCATTCCGCATCTGCCACGTCTAATTTGAAGAAGGGGGTTAATTAATACATATATATGAATGAAACTCAATAGAAATGATGGTGTAATAAAATGAAATTGTGAATATTATTGCTTACGCACTTCATATTGTCTTTGAGAGTAGCCTCGCTTGTTTTTCAAAGTCGCGTTGTGGATGAACTCGCACACGTAGTATCCACAGAAATCATTCCCTTGTTCCTGCCACAAGCACTTTACGAGAAATAGAGGTCAGTCAAACTGATAATGAAGCATTATAAATGGAATTGATGAAAGTATAGCTATAGAATCAACGGGAGATGCGCGCAACTAGCTAGCCAGTAGTACTTACTTTCAGGTATGTATATCGCAGCTCCTTCGGCAGTCCCGGAGCTTCTGCGGTGAACTGTTTCCAAACCCTACAAGACAAAGAAAATAATTATTATTACTTGAGATATCAGGAAATGAACAAAAAGTTGCCGATATGGTGCGATAATGATCGATTGAACTTACTTGTTGAGCATTTCAGTCATGTCCGCATAGGTTTCGGGATCTTTCCGTCTCGAGTCTAAGACGGTTACTAGTCCCCGCTCAAGCTTAATCTCTAGAAGAACATAGTGGTACCTGCGCACGCAAGCATAACTCATCAATTACATTACTATAACCTCGGTCGAGTAATAAGGGAAACCGAATATGCACACGACAGTAACACTCACTTGCCGTTGTAAGGAAAGAGTATGGTATCTTTGTTTTGATTTTTTATCAACGATCGTAGCAAGTTGTCCTCGGCCTCTTTTTCGTTCTTTTTAACCAGAAATTCATCTATGATATTTGTGTTAATGAACCCAATATCATAAATTTCTTGTTTTTTGCACTCGACGATCTTCAATCTGCATAATATATTGAGGATAATTAATTATAAATACATACAATGAAAGAGCCGAGCTATATATAGAGACTTAATGACAGAAATAGTACTTACAGGCAGTAGCAAAAGGCCGTTAATTTATCGAGGGCCTTTTGATTGAAGAACACGAAGAACTCCTCAAATGGAACACACAACAGATCAGTTCCAACGAGGTCGTGCTCCACTTTAATTCTCTGCAGGTTTTCGTGTACCAAGTATGGAACCTTCGCATCATCGTTGTTAGAGATTTTTCATATTTGACGAGAGGCTTCCCGTACTCGTATATGTGTTCGTCCACCTCCATGAAATCAGGAAGTGCATCGTCAGGTAGGTAATCTTGTAGATTGCCATAACCGGCCACCATCCCCGGAGCATTAGCGACGATGTCGCCGCTAGACACATTGAGCGGGGGGCACGATTGTTTTGCTTGTTCGCCGAGCTGGTCAATTTTTTCGCAGCTGCTCGTTCTCTTGACCTTTGATGTCTGACAGTACTTCCCCACCGCTTCGCTTGGAGATATGTCTGTTCAGTAATGCGCTCATAGTTGGTTCTCGGCGGAGACTTTGCCATTTTCCTCAGGGCATCGTGAGTGCGCTTTGCATTCACCGGATCTACCTTCTCCTCCGGAGGTGGATGTCTCTTTGCTTTCACCCCTTCAAAGAACTCCTTCACTTGGGTCCGCACGATCGTATCACTTTCCTCCTTGGTCCTCTCGTATGGTAACTTCTCTAGAGGCTTGAGAGGTGGACCGTATCTGTATTGCCTCCCGCCTCTGGTTGTGCTGCTAGACGCCGGAGCAGACGGAGCGGCTGCGGCGTCTGTCTTCTTTCGTGCTTGCTTACGAGGTGGAGGATAAGGACTACGATGCGCCGGAGCAGCTGGGGCGGCGGCGGGTCTCTTCCGCCCTTGCTGGAGAGGCGGAGAAGGAGGAGGCTGCTAGCTGCTCGGGAGCGCCGGCGCAGGAGGAGAAGGAGGCGGAGTGCCGCCACGCGCCGAAGAAGGAGGCGGAGTGCCGCCACGCATGCCCTGATTGTCACTCGCCGGAGGAGGAGGCGGTGGAGGAGGCGGAGTGCCCTGACTCGCCGGAGGAGGAGGAGGAGGTGGAGGCGTCCAGTTCAGAAGGTTGATGAGCTCCTTCCGCCATAGGCATGGAGTCTTCAGAGTAGAACCCAGCCTAGTCTCCCCTTCACCGGTAGGGTGGTCAAGTAGGAGGTCCTCAAATCCCTCCGTTATTTCATCCACCATCACCCTAGCATATCCTTCTGGAATCGCCCGGCAGTGATAAGTTGCTCCGGGTCCAGTAGGATAAACAGAGCCAACAGCCGCCTTGACCTTCAAATTCATCCGTCGCGTCATAATGTGGTAATTTTGAGACTCTGTGATAGCATCCACGGGATAGCTGGCAGGAGCCGTCAAGACATGCTCCGGCTAAAGTAGCTCGGTGGAAGCCATGCTGCTTCTCCGCTGAGATGGAGGGGTAGCTTCGGGGGAAGCTTTGGCAGGTCGTTTGCTGCGATCTGCTACTTCTCGTTCCTCTAGCCCCATTACCCTTTCGTGCAGCGCCTGCAGTTGGCCCTGCTCCAGTTTCTTCCTCCTCTCGTGGGTTTTGTAACCCCCTGCGTCCGGAAAACCAACCTTCCACGGAATGGAGCCTGGCGTGCCTCGTGTCCGTCCAGGGTGCTCAGGATTCCCGAGGGCCATTGTGAGCTCGTCCTTCTCCCTGTCTGGAACGAACGTCCCTTGCTGTGCTGCATCGATATAGTGCCGAAGGTGCTTCACTGGTATTTGCAGTTGCTCGTCCGTCCAATGGCACTTCCCTGATACAGGGTCCAAGGTTCCGCCAGCCCTGAAGAACCAAGTCCGGCAACGGTCTGGCCAGTACATTGTCTCTGGTTCGATCCCTTTTTCAAGCAGATCATTCTCAGCCTTGGACCACTTAGGCCGGGCTTTGAGGTAGTCACCTGACCCCGTGCGATGGTGAAGCTTCTTCTTCGCAGCATGTAGCTTGTTTGTCACCGACATCTTCTTACTCTTTTCCGGTGTCTTGTGGGCCACAAATGCGGGCCAGTGATCATTGATCTTCTCATATTTGCCGATGAATTCTGGTGTCTTTTCTTTGTCGACAAACTTGTTCAGCTCTTTCCTCCACCTCCTGAATAGGGTTGCCATCTACTTAAGAGCACAAGACTTGATTAATTGCTCTTTAACTGGCTTCTCTGCATCCTCCTCTGGCGGTAGGGTGAAATTTCCCTTCAGCTGAGTCCAAAGATCTTCTTTCTGCATATCATTGACATAAGACACCTCAGGGTCTTCATCCTTAGGCTTATACCATTGCTGGATGCTGATCGGGATCTTGTCCCTAACAAGAACCCTGCACTGAGCAGAAAATGCGCGCTTTGTCCGGATGGGTTCAATCGGTTCGCCGTCGGACGTGATTTCTATGATCTCAAACTTTTCATCCGAGCTCAACTTTTTCTTCGGGCCTCGTCTCCTTACTGAAGTTGTGCTCGATCCGGAGGGCTAGAAATTAAAAGGAAGAAAGACGAGAGTAATTAATATGTGTACATATACCAAAACAATGGATGCATCAATTAACTAGTCAGCACAGGCTTAATTAACTAATATATATATATACTTGGCCAGACTCGGTTCGGTCACCGGAGCAGTCAGCACGGTCTCCTTCTTGTACCTCCATTGTGTCACCGGAGCCATCATGAACATAGCCCTCTTCTTGTACCGGCATTAATGAGCCGAAGCCATCATGAACATAGCCCTCTTCTTCACCCAGTCCTTCCTGACCATCGGTGTCGTTGAGAAATGACGCAACTTCATCACTTCCTTGTGCGATTATGTCCCCCAACATCGCTTCTGTTTATTCGTCTCGGGAGTGCTACATAGTTTCTGTAAATATTTACAACATGTCAATTATTACTCAAACATGGTACAGATGGATATATATATATATATATTAGTGGCAAACGTAGAACTAGCTAGCTAATCACAATAAGGAATCATGTTAGTGGCCTCGACGCTGCTTCTCTAGGGTTTGGGGTTGCCTCAACACAATGCTTCAAGGGTTTGGGGTGGCCTCGATGACAACGCTCTTTTAACTTGGTAAATTTGGGTGGCCTCGAGAGTTTTGGTCGAGCGAGAGGGCCGAGGGGGGTGTTGCCGTTGTATAGGTTATCACGGTCGAGAGGGGTTATATATATTGACTGCCCCTCATGTCGAAGTTATCTCGAGGGGGTTATATCGACAACGACGCGACTACATATACATGGGAAAATAATGTTATCGGGGAGGGGGTATCGGTACCCCCCCTCGTGTTGAAGTTTCTTCTTTCTCCTCCATTTGGAAAATAATGTTATCGGGGAGGGGGTATCGGGCAGGGGCGGCGGGGCGGTGGCCGCGCAGGGGCGCGGGACGGGAGGTGCGCGGGAGCAGGCTGTGGTCACAGGGGGCGGCGGCGAGGGCGAAGGCGAGCAGCCTGACGGCAGCAGACCCGATAAAACATAAGAAAACGAAGAAGAAATAAAAAGAGGAGAAGAAGAAAGGAATAGAGGAGAAGATCGAAGAAAAAAAAAGAAGAAAAAAAGAGAAGAAGAAGAAAGGAATAGAGGAGAAGAAGAAAAAATAGAATTTTTCTATTTTTTCTTCTTCTCCTCTATTCCTTTCTTCTTCTCCTCTTTCTTTTCTTCTTTTTTCTTCCTCTTATTTATTTCTCCTCTATTCCTTTCTTTCTTCTTCTCCTCTTCTTTTTCTTCTTCTCCCTCGAGAAAGGGAAATAATTAAGAAAAAGGAAGAAAAGAGGAAGAAGGAAGAAGGAAGAAGAAGAAGAAAAAAAATAAAAAAAAGAGGAGAAGAAGAAAGGAATAGAGGACAAGAAGAAAAAATCGGATTTTTTTCCTATTTTTTCTTCTTCTCCTCTATTCCTTTCTTCTTCTCCTCTTCTTTTTCTTCCTTTTTCTTATTCTTATTTATTTCTCCTCTTCTTTTCCTCTCCTCTTCTTCTTTCTTTCCTCCTCTTATTTTCTTCTTTCATATCCTTCTTTTTCTAAAATTGTAACTTTTGCATATATAAAACTTTTCTAAAATTGTAACTTTCTATATATGAACAAAAAACATTCTATGAACAAAAAAACATTTTTAACATATATATTTAGCAAATTCTAACCACATACATCGCATACACATATACATTATAGCCACATACACATATACATCACATATGAACAAAAAAATAAACTAATAAAAATAAAAAAAAGATATAGCAACATATGAACAAAAACATATAGCCACATACATACACATACATTATATATATGAAAAAAACCAAAAAAACAGAGCCGTGCAGAGGGGCATGGCGGCAGCGGTGGCGCCGGCGGGGCAGGGCAGGGGTGCAGGTGCGCGAGGGGCGCGAGGCAGGTGCTCACAGGGGGGTGGCGGGGCACGGCGGGCGGCGTCGGGGCGCGGGGAGCGGCGCCGACGTCGGGATAGATGGCGTCGAGGGCGGCGGCGACGGCAAAGTTGAGCAGCCTGAAGGCGTCGGAGGCGGCGACGACGGTGAGGTGGACCAGCCTGACGGCATGGGAGGCGGCGGCGACGACGGGGTGGAGCAGCCTGACGACTCAGCGGCGACGGCGATGAGGCAGAGCAGCGGGCATCGGGCTGAGAAGAAAAGGATGGATTTTGGAGAAACTGCTAAGTGCTAGTTATATATGAAGAGAATTGGTCCCGATTGGTGAAACCAACCGGGACTATAATGCCCCCTTTAGTCCCGGTTGGTGCCACCAATCGGGACCAAAGGACCCTGTGCTTCCCGCGTCGGGGCCAAAGTTTGGTCCCACCTCGCTAGTTGAGAGGGGCGCAGTGGTTTATAAGCCCCACTGCCGCACCCCTCTCGAGCTCCTCTTCACCGTAGGCTTGCAGGCCTATTTGCTACTGCTTTGCCTGATGGGCCTTCTGGGCCTACTGCGGGCCTGAATCCTGGCCCATGGTAGGGTTTCTAGTCGTGTTCAGGCCGTGGGGGCCCAGTAGGAGGCATTTTTTTCTTTACTTATTGTTGCTATTTTTATTTTTTTCCAGTTTTTTTGTTTTGTTTTCTGCATTATTTATTTTCTTTTGTTTTTTGCTTTATTTTTTAATTCTTTTTGCTTTTAGTTTTAGGAAAATTATAAACTTTCTGTTAGTGCCATTAGTTTTCAAATTTGAAAACACTTTTTTTTCTTTCTTGCTTTATTTATTTTATTTTGTTTCTACTTACAACAAAATACTTATTGTTGCTATT
>NC_057798.1:46097628-46115694 GCF_018294505.1 Triticum aestivum | reverse complement strand
TAATTATTTTCCAGTTTTTTTGTTTTGTTTTCTACATTATTTATTTTCTTTTGTTTTTTGCTTTATTTTTTAATTCTTTTTGCTTTTAGTTTTAGAAAAATTATAAACTTTCTGTTAGTGCCATTAGTTTTCAAATTTAAAAACACTGTTTTGGTTTTTTTGTTTTCTTTCTTGCTTTATTTATTTTATTTTGTTTCTACTTACAACAAAATACTTATTGTTGCTATTTTTAATTATTACGAGGGCTGAACCATAAGACATTAAAGCATTTCAAATGAACTCTAAAAAAGTTGAAAGTTGGCATGGTATCATAAATTCACCCACATAGCATGTACATGTACAAAACGGACAATTGTATCATACTCGTCTGTTACAAAGTTGGCATGGTATCTTCATAATAGTTGCGGGAGAAAGTCTTCACTTTTTCTTCGCTTGTGTCATTTGCTTATTGCGCCGTAACCATGGATAATCTTCATCGTTTATCAGGATGCTGGGGTCAGCCTTGACTTTGAAGGGAGGAATTTCATGAAACTTTTTATAATCTTCAGACATGTCTGTCTTGCCCTCCACTCCCACGATGTCCCTTTTTCCTGAAAGAACTATATGGCGCTTTGGCTCATCGTATGATGTATTCGCTTCCTTATCTTTTCTTTTTCTAGGTCTGGTAGACATGTCCTTCACATAGATAACATGTGCCACATCATTGGCTAGGACGAATGGTTCGTCAGTGTACCCAAGATTTTTCAGATCCACTGTTGTCATTCCGTACTGTGGGTCTACCTATACCCCGCTCCTGACAGATTGACCCATTTGCACTTAAACAAAGGGACCTTAAAATCATGTCCGTAGTCAAGTTCCCATATGTCCACTATGTAACCATAATATGTGTCCTTTCCCCTCTTGGTTGTTGCATCAAAGCGGACACCGCTGTTTTGGTTGGTGCTCTTTTGATCTTGGTCAATCGTGCAAAATGTATTCCCATTTATCTCGTATCCTTTCCAAATCGTAACAGTCGAAGATGGTCCCCTGGACAACAAGTACAGCTCATCACAAACAGTGTTGTCACCTCTGAGACGTGCTTCCAACCAACTGCTAAAAGTCCTGATGTGTTCACATGTAATCCAGTCGTCGCACTGCTCCGGGTGTTTGAAGCGCAGACTGTTCTTGTGTTCATCGACATATGGGGTCACCAAGGTAGAGTTCTGTAGAACTGTGTAGTGTGCTTGAGACCAAGAATATCTGTCCCTGCATATTATTGAGTCCCTTCCAAGCGTGCCTTTTCCAGTCAGTCTCCCCTCATACCGCGATATAGGGAGACCTATCTTCTTAAGGCCAGGAATGAAGTCAACACAAAACCCGATGACATCCTCTGTTTCATGGCCCATGGAGATGCTTCCTTCTGGCCTAGCGCGGTTACAGACATATTTCTTTAGGACTCCCATGAACCTCTCAAAGGGGTACATATTGTGTAGAAATACGGGGCCCAGAATGACAATCTCGTCAACTAGATGAACTAGGATGTGCGTCATGATATTGAAGAAGGATGGTGGGAACACCAGCTCGAAACTGACAAGACATTGCAACACATCACTCCTTAGCCTTGGTATGATTTCTGGATCGATCACCTTCTGAGAGATTGCATTGAGGAATGCACATAGCTTCACAATGGCTAATCGGACATTTTCCGGTAGAACCCCCTCAATGCAACTGGAAACAGTTGCGTCATAATCACGTGGCAGTCATGAGACTTTAGGTTCTGAAACTTTTTCTCTGCCATATTTATTATTCCTTTTATATTCGATGAGAAGCCAGTCGGGACCTTCATACTAAGCAGGCATTCAAAGAAGATTTCCTTCTCTTCTTTGGTAAGAGCATAGCTGGCAGGACCTTCATACTACTTTGGAGGCATGCCGTCTTTTTCGTGCAAACGTTGCAGGTCCTCCCGTGCCTCAGCTGTATCTTTTGTCTTCCCATACACGCCCAAGAAGCCTAGCAGGTTCACGCAAAGGTTCCCCATCATGTGCATCACGTCGATCGAAGAGCGGACCTCTAGGTCTTTCCAGTAGGGTAGGTCCCAAAATATAGATTTCTTCTTCCACATGGGTGCGTGTCCCCCAGCGTCACTCGAAACAGCTAGTCCGCCGGGACCCTTTCCAAAGATTACGTGTAAATCATTGACCATAGCAAGTACGTGATCACTGGTACGCATGGCGGGCTTCTTCCGGTGATCTGCCTCGCCTTTGAAATGCTTGCCTTTCTTTCGACATTGATGGTTGGTCCAAAGAAATCGACGATGGCCCAAGTAGACATTCTTCCTGCAGCTTCCCAGGTATATACTATCGGTGTCAAGTAAACAGTGCGTGCATGCGTGGTATCCCTTGTTTGTCTGTCCTAAAAGGTTACTGAGAGCGGGCCAATCGTTGATGGTCACGAACAGCAAAGCCTTTAGGTGAAATTCCTCCTGTTTGTGCTCATCCCATGTACATACACCGTTTCCATTCCACAGCTGTAAAAGTTCTTCAACTAATGGCCTTAGGTACACATCAATGTCGTTGTCGGGTTGCTTAGGGCCTTGGATGAGAACTGGCATCATAATGAACTTCCGCTTCATGCACATCCAAGGAGGAAGGTTATACATACATAGAGTCATGGGCCAGGTGCTGTGATTGCTGATCTGCTCCCCGAAAGGATTAATGCCATCCGCGCTTAAAGAAAACCATACATTCCTTGGGTCACTTGCAAACTCATCCCAGTACTTTCTCTCGATTTTTCTCCACTGCGACCCGTTAGCGGGTGCTCTCAACTTCCCGTCTTTCTTACGGTCCTCACTGTGCCATCGCATCAACTTGGCATGCTCTCTGTTTCTGAACAGACGTTTCAACCGTGGTATTATAGGAGCATACCACATCACCTTCGCAGGAACCCTCTTCCTGGGGGGCTCGCCATCAACATCACCAGGGTCATCTCGTCTGATCTTATACCGTAATGCACCGCATACCGGCCATGCGTTTAGATCCTTGTACGCACCGCGGTAGAGGATGCAGTCATTAGGGCATGCATGTATCTTCTGCACCTCCAATCCTAGAGGGCATATGACCTTCTTTGATGCGTATGTACTGTCGTCCAATTAGTTATCCTTTGGAAGCTTCTTCTTCAATATTTTCAGTAGCTTCTCAAATCCTTTGTCAGGCACAGCATTCTCTGCCTTCCACTGCAGCAATTCCAGTACGGTACCGAGCTTTGTGTTGCCATCTTCGCAATTGGGGTACAACCCTTTTTTGTGGTCCTCTAACATGCGATAGAACTTCAGCTTCTCCTTTTGACTTTTGCATTGCGTCCTTGCATCGACAATGACCCGGCGGAGATCATCATCATCGGGCACATCGTCTGGTTCCTCTTGATCTTCAGCAGCTTCGCCCGTTGTAGCATCATCGTGCACATCGTCTGGTTCCTCTTGATGTTCAGTAGCATCACCGTATTCAGGGGGCACATAGTTGTCATCGTACTCTTCTTCTTCGCCGTCTTCCATCATAACTCCTATTTCTCCATGCCTCATCCAAACATTATAGTGTGGCATGAAACCCTTGTAAACCAGGTGGTGTGAAGGATTTTCTGGTCAGAGTAAGACTTCGTATTCCCACATATAGGGCATGGACAACACATAAAACCATTCTGCTTGTTTGCCTTAGCCACTTCGAGAAAATCATGCACGCCCTTAATGTACTCGGAGGTGTGTCTTGAACCGTACATCCATTGCTGGTTCATCTGCGTGCATTATATATAATTAAGTGTGTCAAAAATCATTACAGAACATCATGAATAGATAACTAAGTGACCAAATTAATAGAAGTTCATCATCACATTAAAACCAAAGTACATATACATAGTTCTCATCTAACAACATAAAGGTCTGCAGAGCATCTAAATTAAACCATACACTGAAACTATGTAAAACATTTCAATGCGAAAACAAATGCGATCATAATAGCAACCAATGTAACAACTAATCCAACGGCATAATGATACCAAGCCTTGGTATGAATGGCATATTTTCTAATCTTTCTAATCTTCAAGTGCATTGCATCCATCTTGATCTTGTGATCATCGATGACATCCGCAACATGCAACTCCAATATCATCTTCTCCTCCTCAATTTTTCTAATTTTTTCCTTCAAGAAATTGTTTTCTTCTTCAACTAAATTTAACCTCTCGATAATAGGGTCGGTTGGAATTTCCGGTTCAACAACCTCCTAGATAAATAAAATCTATGTCACATTGGTTGGCATAATTGTCAACAATAAATGAACCAATAGTTATGGAAAGATAATATATACCACATCCGAATCATAGACAGGACGAGGGCCGACGGGGGCGGATACCAAAACCATCGCACTATATAAGATGCAATAATAAAAGTAAGAAAATTATACAAGTATCTATATAAACATACAAGTAAGAATTTTTTTTCCTTTCAGAAAGAAGATAAGAACAAGAGGCTCACCACGGTGGTGCCGGCGACGAGATCGGCACGGGCGATCGACGGCGGTGAAGACGGGGACGGGACGTGACGGACCGCTAAACCTAGACAAATATTTAGGAAAATGGAGCTTGGAGAAAGCTTAAGTAGTGTGGCTCGGGCATTCCATCGAACACCTCGTGTGCATAGGAGGTGAGCTAGAGCACCACAAAGCTCTCCCCTCACCGGCCACGAAAAATAGAGCAGTGGGAGTGCCCTACTCGCGGGCGAGGGGTATATATAGGCAACTAATTGGTCCCGGTTCGTGGCAAGAACCGGGACTAAAGGGTAGCCTTTGGTCCCGGTTCAAGCCACCAACCGGGACCAATGGTGGTGGGCCAGGAGCGAGGTCCATTGGTCCCGGTTCGTCCCACCAACCGGGACCAATAGGTCCAGTCGAACTGGGACCAATGGCCCACGTGGCCCGGCCGGCCCCGGGGGCTCACGAACCGGGTCCAATGCCCCCATTGGTCCCGGTTCTGGATTGAACCGGGACTAATGGGCTGACCTGGCCTGGACCATTGCCCCATTTTCTACTAGTGGTGTATGCAATATGCTGTCTACTTGTGCTTTATTATCATAGTGGCGAACTTTGATGCCCAGTGGATGTAATATGTCGTAATTTCTTTATTGTATAGTCTAGGTTTTTTCTTATTCACGATGCTGCAGTTATTTTACTGTATATATATATATATCCTGTCTTCGCAGTAAACCGGCCAAACCGTAAAATTACGGTACATAATCGGGCCGTCATGCAATCACGATGTAAATCCGCATCATGGGCCCCGTCAAACTGGCCCACTAGTAGATTCGGGCCTTTAATAGGTCGAGTAACCCCCGGCCCTCTTTTTGCAAGAAAACTCAATGGGCTTTTAGGAGGCTGAGAAGTAGGCTGGGCCTGAAACGTGCCGAATAGCTCACGGGCCGGCGGCAGCCCGAAATGGACCCCGGCACATGATTGTGCGAATCAATTCACGGGCTTTTAACAGGCCAAAGTTGTCTCGGTCCTTGTTTGGCCCAATCAGATATCGGCTGCGAGTAGGCCGGATGCAAACCGGGCCGTAGTTAGGCCCAACTATATGATGGGCTTTTAACAGGCCGAAATTAATATAGGGCTGAAATGTTAAATGGGCCCTTAACAGGCCGAAACTAATATCAGGACGAATTACTAAATGGGCCTTTAGCAGGTGGGCCCAAAAGCATAGCGTCCAGTCAACGGGCCGAATCTGATATGGGCCATAATTGAGCCCAAAGCCTCTTAAAGGGCCGGACCTGATCTGGGCCGTGATTTGGCCCAGAAAGTGGGAGGCTTTTAACGGGACGGATCTTATATGGGCCATTACTAGGCCCGGAACGTGGCAGGCCATTAATGGACCGGATCAATTATGGGCCGGCATTTGGCCCAAAACATGGCAGCCAGTTAATGGGCCGACCTACTAGGGTCCTCAAAATCTTGTGGGCCTATAGCTGGGTCGGCCCATTAATGTCGGCGAAATCTGGTGGGCCTTTAGCTGGGCCGGCCCATTATGATTCGCAAGAATTTTGTGGGCCTTTACCTGGGCCGGCCCATTATGGCACACAAAAATCTTGTGGGCCTTTACCTGGGCCAGCCTATTATGGCCCGTGAAATCTTGTGGGCCTTTAACTGGGCCAGCCCATTATAGTCCGCAAAATCTCGTGGGCCTTTAACTAGGCCGGCCCATTATGGGCCACCAAATCTTGTGGGCCTTTAGTTGGGCCGGCCCATTTAAACTTGATTGGTCGTGCCAGGTGTCGGCGCCTTCCGTCCAATGAGTGAATGACATCTGTCCCAACAATGAGCCGACACGTGTTTCCTCCAGCCAATGATGATTTTACACGTGGAAAATCCAGCCAATGATGATTTTACACGTGGAAAATCCCCATTTGTCGGGGCTGTTAACGGGTTATCGGATCCAAAACCCGACCCGATACCTTAACGGCGTTCCGTTACGGTGGATGCCACGTGTCGGTCACCCTTGACGAAAGCACTTCTGTGACGCGCGATTTATCGTCATGGAAGTGGACACTTCCATGATGATAATTTTGGTAATGTCATGGAACACTTCTACGATAGCACAGGTATGACTATCTTGATTCTATCATAAATTTGTCATGGATGTACATGCATGACAAAAAACGCGGCTTACTGTGACAAACACGTATCATCACGGAAGTGTATTTTTTTGTAGTGTAGTCACGGGATCAAGCATTACGGAACGAGTAAAGTGACTTGCCGGTAACGAGATTGAATGAGGTATTGGGATACCGACGATCGAATCTCGGGCAAGTAACATATCGATTGACAAAGGGAATTGCATACGGGATTGCTTGAATCCTTGACAACGTGGTTCATCCGATGAGATCATCGTGGAACATGAGGGAGCCAACATGGGTATCCAGATCCCGATGTTGGTTATTGGCCAGAGAGCTGTCTCGGTCATGTCTACATGATTCCCGAACCCGTAGGGTCTACACACTTAAGGTTCGGTGACGCTAGGGTTATAAAGGAAGTTTGTATGTGGTTACCGAATGTTGTTCGGAGTCCCGGATGAGATCCCGGACATCACGAGGAGTTCCGAAATGGTCCGAAGGTAAAGATTTATAAATGGGAAGTCCAGTTTCAGTCACCGGAATAGTTTCGAATGTTATCGGTATTGTACCGGGACCACCAAAAGGTGTTCGGAGGTTCACCGGGTGGGGCCACCTGTCCCGGGGGGCTTGATGGGCTGAATATGGGAGGGAACCAGCCCCTAGTGGGCTGGTGCGCCCCTCCCCAAGGGCCCAAGGCGCCTAGGGTTGGAAACCCTAGGGGCGGGGGCGCCTCCACCTTGCTTGGGGGGCAAGTTTCCCCTCCTGGCCACTGCCCCTCCCCTCTAGATGGGATCTGGAGGGGGTCGGCCCCCTCTCCCCTTCCCCTATATATAGTGGGGGTTTTGCGGCTGCCATGAACATGAGTTTCCCTCTCTCCTGGCGCAGCCCTACCCCTCTCCCTCCTCGTCTCTCGCAGTGCTTGGTGAAGCCCTGCTGGAGTGCCACGCTCCTCCATCACCACCACGCCGTTGTGCTGCTGCTGGACGGAGTCTTCCCCAACCTCTCCCTCTCTCCTTGCTGGATCAAGGCATGGGAGACGTCACCGGGCTGCACGTGTGTTGAACACGGAGGCACCGTTCTTCGGTGCTTAGATCGGATTCGGTCGCGATCTGAATCGCTTCGTGAACGACTCCACCGACCGCGTTCTTCAAGGGTATGAAGATGCACTCCACTCTCTCTCGTTGCTAGTTACTCCATAGATTGATCTTGGTGATGCGTAGAAAATTTTGAATTTCTGCTACGTTCCCCAACAGTAATAAACCTAGTTGGATATGAAATAAGTGATTGCCTACTTTCAAATTCAAAAAGGTGATTTTTTTTAAATTGGGGATTAAGTAGGGATTAATTAGGGATTACACTCCACACGCTTTGAAAAGCAAAACGTCTATGATAGACGTGGAGATCAGACACGTTTCTAGGATCCACTACGTTTGCGATCAATCTCCACCGCACACATGTCCAGCCAGGAAAAAACGTGTGCAATCAATCTCCACTGCGCACACAATCAGCCAAGAAAAAACGTGTGCGATTAACAACAGCATTGCACACGGTTCTTTCTATTAAATGTTTGCGATAATCACCTTACCACACACGCTTCGAAATTATTGACTGTGTGGGTTGTACATACTAACGGAAATGTATTCCTTGGATGGAATGTGTGGAATGTACATACGAGCGGAAACCTTTAGCGGGGGCTGACTGTATGGGATGTACTTACGACCGGAAATGATTTCGCCTGTATAATTGTGTTTTAGCACTACTGTACGTATAACCGTATTTGCTTGCTCGCCGGTCGCACACGACCTCATTTTGCCGAGCATGTGTGCCAGGAGGGCATATCCCCGACAGTTTCTGGGTCGTTTGGGAAGGGCCCCCCTATCGCCCACACTCACTTGGTGATGGTTCCAAATGTCGTCGCGGAAATGGGTTTAAAACCGTTTGTATAGCACCAATGCGTATCAGTGATATGAAAGAACTATACGGGTAAACGGTCAAAGGTGGACTCGGCCCTACGCGGACCCACTCGTCAGAGTTAATGGTCAAAGGCATTGACTCAACAGCAACGTCCATTGTAAACTGTTCTGATGGTTTCGGGCAAGGAGTGGGGAAAAGTGAGCAAAAGTTCAGAGCATGAGGATGAATGAGTACAACTAACGAACCAGGGGCACAGATATAAAAAACCCTTGATATTATTGTTGGAAATATGCCCTAGAGGCAATAATAAATTTGTTATTATCATATTTCCTTGTTCATGATAATCGTTTATTATCCATGCTAGAATTGTATTGATCGGAAAATCAGATACATGTGTGGATACATAGACAACAATTGTCCCTAGTGAGCCTCTACTAGACTAGCTTGTTGATCAAAGATGGCTATGGTTTCCTAGCCATGGACATGAGTTGTCATTTGATATAGGGATCACATAATTAGGAGAATGATGTGATGGACAAGACACAAACTATAAACGTAGCCTATGATCGTGTCAAGTTTATTGCTATCGTTTTCTGCATCTCAGGTATATATGTTCCTTAGACCATCAGATCATGCAACTCACTGACACTTGATGTAGGGTAGAACCCTAAATGCCCGATCTTTCACGATTGGAGGGGATCCTACGAGGAACACAAAGAACATGAGGGGGAACACGAGGGGAAACACGAGAGAAATCACTCAACCAACAAGATATGGTCACACATGTGCTAGACCCTCGAAACACAAAGAGTGATACATGATTCAAAGTCAACAATGGATGATACAACGGGTCTTCTCCATGAGGAGGTCTTGAAGGGTCTTCCCGTGATGGGGTCTTGAATCCGCTTGGGGGATCTTCTCCGAAGAGGTCATGAACTCCGAGAAGAAGTAACCAACAAGTGGATGAGGAAAGCTCTATCTCAAATATGAGGTATCACAATGTTAACCCTAACTAGGAGGAGGTGGAGGAGTATATGTAGTCTATGGACACGAAGGGGTAAGTGAGGGATACATGGGCCTCGGCCCGTTACTCTGCGCACAGACAGGCGTCGGTCGTCCAACAAGTTCCGGACATCCGGTGGCTCGCGAGGGTCCAGTCGTCCGGTACTTGTCGGGCGTCCGGCATTTTGGCTCTGGATAGCCATAGTCGGATTTCCGGACGATGTCGGTCGTCCGGTGGCTGATGGTCGTCGGACGTCTGGCCTTGGTCGGTCGTCCGGGCGCTATAGGGTGCCTCGGCTGGGGTCGATCTGGCTGGTGGAGTCTCTAGGCGTCGGACGTCCGGAGATCGTCAGTCGAAGGTCGTCGGACGTCCGAGGGTTGTAGCTTCCTGGCAACTCCTCCTCTTGTTCCTTGCACTTGGTGTCCTCGCCATCTTGTCCAATGCTCCTAGTTGTTCCATGGCCTTCCTCTTGGTTCCTGGTCATGCATAGCACATATGTTCAAGGTAGTAGCCATGTCTCACATGTGGAAAGTGACGATTCAGAGAGGAGCGAGTTCACCTTGTGTCCAATGGCGTATGTTCGAGGTCTCGTCATATGTCCTCTTGGGGCTTGGAGAGTAGTCAGAGTGTACATGGGGATGAACGTGGGATGCTCCACATCATCTCCCCCCTTGGGGAAGATCCGACCTCGAATCTTGATCCTCATCACCATGGAAATGGTTGTCGTGGACGGACTTGTAGTTGGACGGAGTTGAAGACATTGCGCAATCCAAGTACTCCAAGGTGTCGCTAGAGCGGTATACATGCAAGAAAAACAAACACAAACGACACTCGGAAATACAATGGTTAGCGCACGGAAAGTGTCCATCATGTAAGAATGAGTACGTGCGGTAAGATTGTTCATGACGAAGCGCATGAAGCTTATCAAGAAGGTATAGAATGATATGCAAAGCATTCATGGGTTCATGGTTGATACGTCTCCAACGTATCTATAATTTTTGATTGCTCCATGCTACTTTATCTACTGTTTTAGGCAATATTGGGCTTTATTATCCACTTCTATATTATTTTTGGGACTAACCTATTAACCGAAGGCCCAGCCCAGATTTGTTGTTTTATGCCTATTTCAGTGTTTCGAGGAAAAGGAATATTAGACGGAGTCAAAACAGAACGAAATCAACTGGAGAAGTTATTTTTGGAAGGAAAGCAACCCAGGGAACTTGGAGTGCACGTCAGGGGAGATACGGGCTGCCCACGAGGGTGGGGGCACGCCCAGCCCTCCGCCCCCCCGCCCCCCCGGGTGCACCCCCTGCCTCGTGGGGCCCCCGTAGCTCCTCCGACGTACTCCCTGCACCCATATATACTCTTGTACCCTAAAACTTCTAGAACAGAAGATAGATTGGGAATTCCGTCGCCGCAAGCCTCTGTAGCCACCAAAAACCTCTCGGGAGCCCATTCCGGCACCCTGCCGGAGGGGGAACCCATCACCGGTGGCCATCTTCATCATCCCGGTGCTATCCATGACGAGGAGAGAGTAGTTCACCCACGGGGTTGAGGGTATGTACCAGTAGCTATGTGTTTGATCTCTCTATCTCATGTTCTCTCTCGTGTTTCCTCTATGGCACGATCTTGATGTATCCCGAGCTTTGCTATTGTAGTTGGATCTTATGATGTTTCTCCCCCTCTACTCTCTTGTGATGAATTGAGTTCCCCCTTTGAAGTTATCTTATTGGATTGAGTCTTTTATGAGAACACTTGATGTATGTCTTGCGTGATTATCTGTGGTGACAATGGGATATCATGTGCCACTTGATGTATGTTTTGGTGATCAACTTGCGGGTTTCGTGACATTGGGAACCTATGCATAGGGGTTGGCCCACGTTCTTGACTCTCCGATAGAAACTTTGGGGCACTCTTTGAAGTACTTTTATGATTAGTTGGATGAATCTGAGATTGTGTGATGCATATCGTATAATCATGCCCACGGATACTTGAGGTGACAATGGAGTATCTAGGTGACATTAGGGTTTTGGTTGATTTGTATCTTAAGGTGTTATGCTAGTATGAACTCTATGATGGATCGAGCGGAAAGAATAGCTTTATGTTATTTTACTACGAACTCTTGAATAGATAGAACAGAAAGGATAACTTTGAGGTGGTTTCGTACCCTACCATAATCTCTACGTTTGTTCTCCGCTATTAGTGGCTTCGGAGTGACTCTTTGTTGCATGTCGAGGGCTTGTTATATGATCTATCTATGTTATTATTGTTGAGAGAACTTGCACTAGTGAAAGTATGAACCCTAGGCCTTGTTTCCTATCATTGCAATACCGTTTACGCTCACTTTTATCATTAGTTACCTTGCTGTTTTTATATTTTCAGATTACAAAAACCTATATCTACCATCCATATTGCACTTGTATCACTATCTCTTTGCCTAACTAGTGCACCTATACAATTTACCATTGTATTGGGTGTGTTGGGGACACAAGAGACTCTTTGTTATTTGGTTGCAGGGTTGCTTGAGAGAGACCATCTTCATCCTATGCCTCCTACGGATTGATAAACCTTAGGTCATCCACTTGAGGGAAATTTTCTACTGTCCTACAAACCTGTGCACTTGCAGGCCCAACAACGTCTACAAGAACAAGGTTGTGTAGTAGACATCAAGCTCTTTTCTGGCGCCGTTGCCGGGGAGGTGAGTGCTTGAAGGTATATCTTCAGATCTTGCAATCGAATCTTTTTGTTTCTTGTTTTAGCACTAGTTAATCTATAAAAGAAAATTACAAAAATGATGGAGTTAAGTTTGTCTCATACGCTTCACCTTTTTAATATCTTTCATGAGTACGATGGAAAGGATAATTGTGCTCAAGTGCTAGAAGAAGAAATCTCTAAATTGTTTGGCACTAAATATTTGAATGATGAGCATGATTGCAATGTTATTAGTACGAATTCTTTGAATATCCATGATGCTAATGATGATTGCACTAGTTATGATGAAAATGCCTCCTATAAGCATGTCAATTTTTGTGGAGTGCATTGGGCTTGCAAGGACACACCAAATAGGGAAGATAGATATTGCAAGAGGCATAAGTACTTAGAAAGTAAATGGTTGCAAGAAAGTCTAGATGCATGTGCTGAAAATTTATTTTTTCTTAGCCATACTTGTGAACTTTGCAATGAACGTGATCATTTTAGTACCCAATGCAAATTGTTTCATGATCGTATCGGTCCAAAAATTGTGATAACTTGATTTCCCTTGCACATCATAATGAGCTTAGTTTGCTCTTGGGTTATGAAGAAATAAAACGTACAACTAAGATTATTCCAGAATTTTCCCTTGATAGAATTCTTCATTTTGATCTAAAAGAAATTTATATGTATTGTGCGGTGAATTGCATCAAAAATCCTTATATTGCCAATTACCTAAAGAAAAGAAAGCAAATGGAAGATGATGAAAATACTAATGAAAGGGAAGAGGCTTCCCAATCTCCTCCTATTATTTCTTATGATGAATCAGGTAACGAGGAGGAGCTTTCTATTCAACCAATCTCATCAATAAGGAGCTCAAAGAGGAAGGTTGAACCCACACATAATGTGAAGAAAAAGAAGAAAAGGAGCAACAAAGGTAGAAAGGTATCCCTCCCAAATGATGTTGCTCCTACTACTTATTGTGATGATGATAATTGCTATACTATTGGTGTTATCAATATTTTTAATGATGAGAGTGATTATGCTTATGATATGAAAGGGCCCAAGCTTGGGGAAGCTATGTTTGAATGGGATGAAATAGTTGATAATATATTTGCTGGAATTAATGTTTGTCCCAAGCTTGGGGATGATATGTTTAATGAAGATGATATTTTTAGCATCCCAAGTTTTGATATGCAAAGTTGTTATGATGATAGCATGCCGCCTACCTACGATGATTATATTGATGAAAGTGGGTTCGGAAGAGAGTCAAGCTTAGGAAGTAGTGATCCCACTATTTTGGAGGATGTTGAATTTTATTGTGATGAATATGAAAGTGGATTTGGAAGAGTGTCAACTTTATTTAGTGATTCCACTATCTTGGGAGAGGTTTCAATCGATTATGATGAGAATGAAGTTGCTACTTATGATGATTATTGTGATGAAACTTATGCTATAAAAAGTAGTGATGATTATATTTAAAAATCTTGTCATGATTATGATTACCATTTTTCTGAACATTACTCTTTCACTGTGGAAACAATTTTTAGTGTTCAAGTCTCTTATGATACTCCCACTATTATTCATGAGAAGAATTTTGCTTATGTGGTGAGTAGTAAATTTTCTATGCTTGTAGATCATGAAAAGAATGCTTTAGGTGCTGGTTATATTGTTGAATTCATTCATGATGCTACTGAAAATTATTATGAGGGAAGAATATATGCTTGTAGGAATTGCAATAATGTCAAGTTTCCTCCCTATGTGCTTAAATTCTTGAAGCAATGCTTGTTTTACCTTCATATGCTAGTTGATTATTGTTCCCATAAGTTGTTTGCTCACAAAATCCCTATGCATAGGAAGTGGGTTAGACTTAAATGTGCTAGTCATATGCTTCATGATGGTCCCATTATGTTTCAATTCTTATCTTTTATGTGAGCATCATTGCCATCATCATGCCTAGCTAGAAAGGCATTAAAGAAAAGCGCTTGTTGGGAGACAACCCAATATTTATCCTTACTGTTTTTGTGTTTCCACATGATTATGCTACTGTAGTAATCATGTTTTATAGGTTTTGTTTCAATAAAGTGCCAAGTAAGACCTTTAGGATGGCTTACGGTGATAGTTGTGTTGATCCTGCTGAAAATTAGAAACTTCTGCACACAGTAAATTAGTTTTGTTAATTCACAGAAACGTTCTTCTGATCTTATTCTTTTTGCTCTGGATTTATACACTAATTGCTTAGGACTTCCTAATTTGGTAGGATTTTTGGAGTTCCATAAGTATACGTTTGATACAGATTACTACAGACTGTTCTGTTTTTGACAGATTCTGTTTTCTATGTGTTGTTTGCTTATTTTGATGAATCTATGAGTAGTATCGTAGTGTATGAACCATAGATAAGTTGGAGTACAGTAGATATTAAACCAATATGAATTTAGAATGAGTTCATTACAGTACCTAAGTGGTGGTTTCGTTTTCTTATACTAACGGAGCTTACGAGTTTTCTATTGAGTTTTGTGTTGTGGAGTTTTCAAATTTTGGGTAAAGATTCGATGGACTATGGAACAAGGAGTGGCAAGAGCCTAAGATTGGGTATGCCCAAGGCACACCAAGGTAATATTCAAGGACAACCAAGAGCCTAAGCTTGGGGATGCCCCGGAAGGCATCCCCTCTTTCGTCTACGTTCATCGGTAACTTTACTTGGAGCTATATTTTTATTCACCACATGATATGTGTTTTGCTTGGAGCGTCATTTCTTTTGTTAGTATTTGCTTGCTGTTATTTATAATAATTTTTTGCATCTTTAGTTTCAATAAAAAAGTCAAGGATAACCTTTGCCATGCTTATTTTGCTACTATACATGTTGCTGTTTGAAAACAGAAAGTTTACCGATGTTGCAAAAATTCCCTAGAAAAGTCAGAGAATGGTATAATGTTGAAAGCTTTTGCATATTGAGATCTGATAAATTTATTACAGTGGTAATTTTAGTTCTTATTTTTGGAGTTAGGGAAGTATGATGACTCTTGCATTCTTTACAGACTGTACTGTTCTGGCAGATTGCTGTTATGTTTGCATTGTTTGCATATGTTTGTTTGTTTAATGATTCTATTTGAGGATAGGAGTACTAAATATGCAGAGGCATTTACTATGCAATGTTGAATAATAATTTTAGTTATTTGTTACAGTAGAAAATGATAAGGTTTTGCATTGGTTTATACTAACCTATCTCATGAGTTCTTGTTGAGTTTGTTGTGAATGAAGCTTTTGATAAAAAGAGAAACCATGATATGAGAGGAATTAAGGAGACACAAAAGCTCAAGGTTGGGGATTACCAAGGAACCCCAAGATAATATTTCAATAAGCCTCAAGCATCTAAGCTTGGGGATGCCCCGGTAGGCATCCCACCTTTCTTCTTCAACAACTATCGGTTAGTATCGGTTGAGCCTAAGTTTTTGCTTCTTCACATGAGTTGTGCTATCCTTGCAATGTAGTTTTCTTTAGCTTTTCTTGCTGTTTGAATAAAGTATCAAGATCTGAAATTATTAAATGGGAGAGTCTTCACATAGTTGCATAATTATTCGACTACTCATCGATCTTCACTTATATCTTTTGGAGTAGTTTGTTGTTTGCTCTAGTGCTTCACTTATATCTTTTGAGCTTGATAATTTTTGCTCTAGTGCTTCACTTAGATCTTTTAGAGCACGGTGGTGGATTTGTTTTAAAGAAACTATTGATCTCTCATGCTTCACTTAGATTATTTTGAGAGTCGTTAATAGCATGGTAATTTGCTTAATATTAATATACTTGGTATTCAAGATATGTGAAACTTTCTTTTGAGTGAATTGAATACTAAGATAAGTTTGATTCTTGATAATTGTTTTGAGATATGGAAGTGATAATATCAAAGTCGTGCTAGTTGGGTGATTATGAATTCAAAGAATGCTTGTGTTGAAGTTTGCAAGTCCGGTAGCATGCACGTATGGTTAAAGTTGTGTAACAAATTTGAAACATGAAGTGTACCTGGCTTGTGCATCCTTATGAGTGGCGGTCGGGGACGAGCGATGGTCTTTTCCTACCAATCTATCCCCCTAGGAGCATGTGCGTAGTACTTGATTTTTGATGGCTTCTAAATTTTTGCAATAAGTATATGAGTTCTTTTGACTAATGTTGAGTCCATGGATTATACGCACTCTCATCTTTCCGCCTTTGCTAGCCTCTTCGGTACTGTGCATTTCCATTTCTCACCTTGAGAGTTGGTGCAAACTTCGTCGATGCATCCAAACTCCGTGATATGATACGCTCTATCACACATAAACCTCCTTATATCTTCCTCAAAACAGCCACCATACCTACCTATCATGGCATTTCCATAGCCATTCCGAGATATATTGCCATGCAACTTCCATCATCATCATCATGACATAGATTACTTTTGTCATATTGCCATTGCATGATCATGTATTTGACATCGTATTTGTGGAAAAGCCACCATGCATTATTTTTCATACATGTCACTCTTGATTCATTGCACCATCCCGGTACACCGCCGGAGGCATTCATATAGAGTCATATCTTGTTCTAAGTTTCGAGTTGTAATCCTTATGTTGTAATCAATGGAAGTGTGATGATCATCATTGTTAGAGCATTGCCCAAAAAAGGCCAAAAAAAAGAGAAAGGCCAAAAGAAAAAAAGAAAGGCCCAAAAAAAGGGAAGGCCCAAAAAAAGAAAAAAAAGAAAAAAGAAAAAAGGGCAAAGCTACTGTCTCTTTTTCCACACTTGTGCTTCAAAGTAGCACCTTGTCCTTCATGTAGTGAGTCTCATATATTGTGCTTCAAAGTAGCACCATGTTCTTCATGTTGTGAGTCTCATAAGTTGTCTTTTTATACTAGTGGGAATTTTTCATTATAGAACTTGGCTTGTATATTCCTATGATGGGCTTCCTCAAATGCCCTAGGTCTTGAAGAGCAAGCAAGTTGGATGCACACCCACTAGTTTTCTTTTGTCGAGCACTCATAGCTCTAGTGCATCCGTTGCATGGCAATCCCTACTCCTCATGTTGACATCAATTAATGGGCATCTCCATAGCCCGTTGATTATCCTCGTCAATGTGAGACTTTCTCCCTTTTTGTCTTCTCCACACCATCCCCATCATCATATTCTATTCCACCCATAGTACTATATCCATGGCTCGCGCTCATGTATTGCGTGAAGGTTGAAAAAGTTTGAGATTATTTGAGTATGAAACAATTGCTTGGCTTTTCATCGGGGGTATAGAAGTTGGGAACATCTTTGTGTGACGAAAATGAAGCATAGCCTAACTATATGATTTTGTAGGGATGAACTTTCTTTTGCCATGTTATTTTGAGAAGACATGATTGCTTTATTAGTATGCTTGAAGTATTATTGTTTTTATGTCAATATGAACTTTTGTCTTGAATCTTTTGGATTTGAATATTCATATCACAAGTAAGAAGAATTCCATTGAAATTATGCCAAGTAGCACTCTGCATCAAAAAATTCTTTTTTATCATTTACCTACTCGAGGACGAGCAGGAATTAAGCTTGGGGATGCTTGATACGTCTCCAACGTATCTAAAATTTTTGATTGCTCCATGCTACTTTATCTACTGTTTTAGGCAATATTGGGCTTTATTATCCACTTTTATATTATTTTTGGGACTAACCTATTAACCGGAGGCCCAGCCCAGATTTGATGTTTCATGCCTATTTCGGTGTTTCGAGGAAAAGGAATATCAGACGGGGTCAAAACAGAATGAAATCAACTGGAGAAGTTATTTTGGAAGGAAAGCAACCCAGGGAACTTGGAGTG
>NC_057798.1:46086605-46097333 GCF_018294505.1 Triticum aestivum | reverse complement strand
CCTCCGACGTACTCCCTGCGCCCATACATACTCTTGTACCCTAAAACTTCCAGAACAGAAGATAGATCGGGAATTCCGCCGCCGCAAGCCTCTGTAGCCACCAAAACCTCTCGGGTGCCCATTCCGGCACCCTGTCGGAGGGGGAACCCATCATCGGAAGCCATCTTCATCATCCCGCCGCTATCCATGATGAGGAGGGAGTAGTTCACCCTCGGGGCTGAGGGTATGTACCAGTAGCTATGTGTTTGATCTCTCTCTCTCTCTCTCTCTCTCTCTCGTGTTCTCTCTCGTGTTTCCTCTATGGCACGATCTTGATGTATCCCGAGCTTTGCTATTGTAGTTGGATCTTATGATGTTTCTCCCCCTCTACTCTCTTGTGATGAATTGAGTTCCCCCTTTGAAGTTATCTTATCGGATTGAGTCTTTTATGAGAACATGTAAATCTTGTCGTGATTATCTGTGGTGACAATGGAATATCATGTGCCACTTGATGTATGTTTTGGTGAACAACTTGCGGGTTTCGTGACATTGGGAACCTATGCATAGAGGTTGGCACACGTTCTTGACTCTCCGATAGAAACTTTGGGGCACTCTTTGAAGTACTTTTATGATTGGTTGGATGAATCTGAGATTGTGTGATGCATATCGTATAATCATGCCCATGGATACTTGAGGTGACAATGGAGTATCTAGGTGACATTAGGGTTTTGGTTGATTTGTATCTTAAGGTGTTATTCTAGTATGAACTCTATGATGGATCGAGCGGAAAGAATAGCTTTATGTTATTTTACTACGAACTCTTGAATAGATAGAACAGAAAGGATAACTTTGAGGTGGTTTTGTACCCTACCATAATCTCTACGTTTGTTCTCCGCTATTAGTGGCTTCGGAGTGACTCTTTGTTGCATGTTGAGGGCTTGTTATATGATCTATCTATGTTATTATTGTTGAGAGAACTTGCACTAGTGAAAGTATGAACCCTAGGCCTTGTTTCCTATCATTGCAATACCGTTTACGCTCACTTTTATCATTAGTTACCTTGCTGTTTTTATATTTTCAGATTACAAAAACCTATATCTACCATCCATATTGCACTTGTATCACTATCTCTTCGCCGAACTAGTGCACCTATACAATTTACCATTGTATTGGGTGTGTTGGGGACACAAGAGACTCTTTGTTATTTGGTTGCAGGGTTGCTTGAGAGAGACCATCTTCATCCTACTCCTCCTACGGATTGATAAACCTTAGGTCATCCACTTGAGGGAAATTTTCTACTGTCCTACAAACCTGTGCACTTGCAGGCCCAACAACGTCTACAAGAACAAGGTTGTGTAGTAGACATCAATGGTGCACAAAGATACAAATCCTACCATTGTGCAAAATGATGTCATAGTGTGATGGTTTATCAAGAGCATGAACATGGAAATGGATGCTCAATATGTGTATGTTATCATGCAATTGATGTTGGACAATATGATCATGATGTATGTATATGCCATCAAGAAAGATCACAACAAATTTGCTATGGAAATGCACAACCTCATATATCATGGATGACATAGAAATACAATATGCAACAAGGCAATCATAATGTGAGTCAATCCATGCATAAGATGCAAATTTGTCATGTGTATGATATGTCCATCGAGCATGACATGTGTAAGCACAATCAACATATATGGAGGTGTTGGTGCAATGTCTCAAAGGAGTGTTGATGTACCAATGCTCGATGTCGGGGCATGAGTGGAGTTTCAAAGGTGCATCCAATAAGTGCGAGCGCTCCTCAACTTGAAGGTCCAAAGGTTCCATATCCAATGTCGCTCCTCCGTTTGTGAGATGTATCATGTAGACAACAAGAAGGAGACAACAATGAAAGAATGACCCATCCAATGTGCGTATTTGAGGATGGCTCAAAGGGAAGGAGGTCACCTTTAGGAGTTTCTCAAGGATGATGGAGTTGCGCATCATGTATGCCTTCTCATAACCAAAATGTCTCGTGATCGTACCGCCTTGTGATCCTTCAAAACGAAAGAACAACACTCAGAAAAACAAATGAGGTTAGCGGAAGTGCAAAACCTATCATTCGTGTGGTAAGATACCAAACAAGTGTATGCATCATGCTCATCATAAGAAAGGATAAGGGAGTATTGCATAGTATGGAGGCATATGATGCGAGAACAACCAAATACTATAGGCTCAAGTAAACAAGCATGCTTCACAAGTAATATGTCCAAGTCTCCACGATCAATAAGCATAGCAAGTTGGCACTCAATACAAGGTGATATGAGAGATGCGACTAATGGAGACAAGAGACAATGATCATGACAAATCAAGTGAGAGGCACCAACATATATGTCATCAACCTAAGAAAGTGAGTAAGAGTGGAACATGGGTGATGCGACAAAGCAAGCAATCATAGTGATCAAGTCAAACAAGCTAGTAGTGCAAAGATGCAACGTACTAGAAGGAATCATGGCAAGCATGTCATGTGTGCACATAGTGGGCATGAATAATTCACATGTCATAGCACAAGCATGAAAGCAAGATATGAGGAAAGTGTCATCGTTATATTGGCAAGAAGTCCTAGGTAAATAGCCATGGAACATCATGAGTCTCCCAACAAAAGAATCAACAATAGCATGGGGCACAAAGAAATCATGGTAATAGCTACTAGGATCTCAACCAAGCATGCAAATACACATAGGAGTAGCATAATGGTGAATGGTGGGTAGATGCAAGCAAGGGTCACAATTGCATGGTAAAATCATGTAAAGAGGCATAGCATGCAAAGTGAACACGATACTATGGGCATAAGGTGGCAAGTAGTATATAGCCCATAGCCGTGTGAGAGCCAAGTAAAAGAAATGTGCGTAGTCCTTGCGCAAATGGAACGGTGGTAAGGATAGTCCACGGGATCCCAAGTCATTGTTGCTCTCAAGAGCTCATTTCGTCAACTCTTGGGATTGAGAGGTTGACGAGTATACATGAGTACCTACACAAAAGAAAGACAAAGGGAAAATTGTGTGTGCATGGTATATGTACACATCATCCATCATGATGCGCACGTGCTTGTGTTGGTTAGCACCAAATATCCAATGCTCAAATAAATGAGGCGTGTGATATAGAAACATGTCATCCATCATGAGAGGTTTGTTATTATGTATGCCATAATGGAGACTCAAATTATGTAATGCATCATGAGAAATATGTAGAGCATTGTTATTCATGGAATGCATATGGTTCACACAATCATGGGAATCATGCAAAGTATGGAATGCATCAAAATCTCCTAGTATGTATGAGGAAACTATGGGGGTCTCCTCATGAGCATTAGTGGAAACATCACATGGAGAATATAGACAACATCCAAAACAATGCATATTTGGTTCTATGTGATCATGGCATGGTATAGTAGATGAATTTCACAAATCATGTAAAGGAAGCATGGCAATATCATCACATGAAAAACAAAAGGCAATGACCATCATCTCGTCATCTATGCCATAAGTGCAAATGGGATTTATTTTAATGGGGCGTGCATAGTTACTATGTTGCGATTGAAATGATGCAATATGGGAGATCTCACTCATAGCATATGACAAGTTCAAAGGATTGTCAAACATGATGTGACCAATAGAATTTTCACATGATATCCTATGGAGCATAGCATCACAAGTAGGCAATTCAACATGCTCATCATCATATCATCATAAAATGGGTGACATATCAAAACAAGACATAGTATGTGATGAATCCATAGGGTGATCAACATTATGGGAGAACTCAATGTCAAGAGAGTCCACTAGTGGGACAAGAGAAGCACCATCACCTATGTTACCTTTGGAGTGTCGCTCATGTGTTGTAGGTGAGGTGTCAAAGATCCACTCATTATCATCTTCATCTTGATGGGACCATGTGGGGGTGCATCATCGTCCACCATGGCCATCGTCATCTCCTTTGGAGGTATGGAGTCGTCGAGGATAGGCATGTCATCATGTAGGAGACCTAGCACCAAAGAATAAAACACACTAGGAGTAGAGGTTAAGTCGTTAGAAATCATAGTGGCCTCACATGTCGTGTCAACTACCTCACTCGCTAAGTGTTCTGGTTCACTCACTCCCTCAAGGATGCTTTCACTCATATGGTTGGTGGAGTCACTCAAATGGCGCTCAACCTCACATAGAATGTGTGGCATGCTCTCATGTGTGGGGCTAGTGGTGGTCACACTCGTCCTCTCACAGGAAATGCTCTCAATGTCACGTATGGTGGAGTCACTCGTGTCACTCATGTGGTAGTGGCTCTCCTCACATGGCACTTGGGGCATCTCGACATATGTGGGTATCGGAGAGATGTAGGTGCAAATGTCTCCATGTGCGGTCGCGTAGCTTGACTCGGAGTATGAGTCCAATATGGGTGCCATCTTCATGTTGTTGAAGAGGTTCGCGCTCGTCGCCATAGTCGAAAGGGATGGCCCATGCTCAACCGTCTTGTCATCATCTTGGTGTTGGAGGCCCATATGATGTGGCACCTCGTAGCTCGTCTCCATGACCAAAGGGAATTTCCCATGCTCGGCAATCATTCTTGAGGGGCTTCTGAAGATGGAAGTGTCGCCCTCGCTCGTAGGTGGTCGCCTTGGACTTGATGAAGTCATTTTAGGCGTACTCGTGGGAAGTAGGCTAAGATGCCGTACGTCCAAAGGCAAAGATGCCTTGATAGCACTTGGCAAAGATGCCGAAGTGGTGGTGGTAGCCGTAGCTCCGACTTGGTGGTGCTCGTCTCGCGGTCTTCTCTTTTGATCATGAAGCTTGGACTTGGCGTGAATTAGTGCTTGTTGGGACTTGTACGTTTGCGCTTGTGGAGCATTTTCATGATGATGGTGTCGTTGTCGTGCTTGAGCTCATAGTAGATGTCGTTCGTCATCGTCGTCGTGCACATGTTGCATGGGGTGACTTGCCCTTCATGACGATGTGGATCATGAACGTGATGGTGGTCGCCATGTAGATGTGGACATGGACGAATTTTGCTTGCATCACTTGGGTGCTCCGAAGATGATCGACTTGGTCGCCGCCTCCTTGAAAATGACGAAGGGGAAGTAGACTTGATTAAGGCACGAATCTCCTCCATCCTTGCATCTTGCTCCTCCTTTTGTGCAGAAAGCTTGTTATCGGTGTAGTCCCTTTTCCTTGCTTCGGAGTGACAAATGTCAATGGAGATTTTCTCAATGAGCTCTCGCAATCTTGATTGCGCGCCTTGCATTTGTCGTTGTAGATTGAAGATTAATGCTTTGGTGATGTAGTTGCTTGCACCGTCGTTGTTGTTGAAGACCGGAGATGAAATGCCTTGCCTATCCATCACAAGACTCGAGCAAATGTGAGTGGAAGAAAGGAGAGAACTATACCAAATGTACCTTAACCGATGTTGAAAATGGATCAATGATCACTCAATGATGTAACAAGGAAATAGCACAATTCGTACCGATCTCATCAATTTCTCACACCTACACAAGTAAGGCTTATGGTGGAGCTCGGTGAGGATAGTGGCACAAAAATTTGATGCAAAATGTTAGCAAGAGTCAGTAATGTTGAAAGAGATTCACAAATTCGCAAGTGAAACAAGTAGACCAATAGCAATATGTGGCACACGAAAACACACACACAGAAAGATAAATGGGGTCGTGCAACTAAGGAATGAGCTCAAAATGTGGAATCCATGGAAAATGCTCTTGTTGCACAACTCTAGAGAGACGCTACCATGATTGCTCAAAAGGCAGATACGACACTTGTGCACAACCTATAAGAGCCAAAAATGCAACGACTTCTATCCCAAGTATGCTATGTAAGGATGGTTCCCGGTGTTCTTCTCAACAAGATGATCCAAGATGACCGGATATGACAATCTTGTATGCAATGTGGTATGATGTTATGGCTATTGCTTACAAGCTTCTTTGCTCTCTTTTTTTGCGTAAAAGCTTTATTTCTCTCTTTTTTTTGTATGGCCACTTTTGCACAATGCACAAATCAAGATAGCAATTGTATATATGCGGGAACAAACTTGTGACACAAGATATGATATGATAGCAAGATGATACCAATATGATATGGTATGTATGCAATGGGAGGTGTAGATCACTAATGTGCACAAGTAACGTTGCCGGCAATACTCAGTGGCTAGTCTCGATAGGCAAGTGACGCAAAATGGGCTAAGGGTTAACAATGTAATGGCAAGGAGAATGTACAATGATGTCATTGAGGTTACTGTCCTTGGCGATGATGAGAGGCAGTGTTGCCGATGTCGGCCAATTCCTAGTTAGCCAAAACACCCTAGGAAACGGAAAACCCACAAACTCAAATTCTCAAATCTCAAATGTCAAATGGTGGTAGCGGAAAGCGGTGGAAGTTTTGCACTTGGCAATGCAAAAGTGAAATGATGGGCTATACACGTGTTGGAATTGAAGTTGTTATCCCTAAGTAGCCGAAACACCTTAGGAGACACAAGCCACAACTCAAACAAGCTCAAACAAAATTGGGTTAAGTTGGGGTGTCGGAAGTGTATGGTGGGCAAGGTTATGTGGAAGTGGAGGTGGTGGTTGATGAAGAAGCAAATGTCGCCCCTAAGTAGCCGAAACACCTTAGGAGACTCGAATCACTACTCAAGCAACCACTAATGCTATGTTGAACAAAATGGTTTAGGTTGCGGAAGTCGGTGGTGGTAATGCGGATGATGTGGTGGAAACCCTAGGCAAAGATGCCAAAATTCACAAAATTTGATGGATTCAAATGATGTTGTTAGTATTTTTGTGGGAAGGGGGATGTCAATAGCTTCAAAACGAGATAAAGAACATCAAAATCAGAGTTCGGATGAATTAGTTCTGGCCGAAACAAAAATCAGCCAAAGTCAGTTTTCACAGGGGTCAGACGTCCGATAAGGGTCGGACGACCGATGGGTGCACCGCAGGACGGACGTCCGGAAATGGCCGGAAATCTGGATGGTGTTGCGGACAGGGCGGTCGTCCGGTAAAGTGTCAGACATCTGGTGTTGCGGACGGGGCGGTCGTCCGGTAAAATGTCAGACGTCCGGTGGGTCTGGGTCAACTCGAGATCCAAGTTTCGGGACATGATTTTGGGTGGAAAATGGAGATTTTGGGGTCAAAATTGATGATATTTCATGGATGGAAAGTGGGGAAAGTTGGGGAGATGCTAGATCCACTTGAAACCAAGCAAATCCATGGATCAAATTTGACACAACCAACAAATCACAAAAAAAATTGGGGCTATTTTTGGTGAGGATTTTCAAAATTGGGGAAGAACACAAGAAAATCAAGCTAGAAAACAAAGGTTAGGGGCTCCAAATTCATGATCAACGTGGCTCATGATACCAAGATGATGTAGGGTAGAACCCTAGATGCCCGATCTTTCATGGTTGGAGGGAATCCTATGAGGAACACGAAGAACATGAGGGGGAAAACGAGGGGAACACGAGGGGAAACATGAGAGAAATCACTCAACCAACAAGATATGGTCACACATGTGCTAGATCCTCGAAACACAAAGAGTGACACACGATTCAAAGTCAACAAAGGACGATACAAAGGGTCTTCTCCGTGAGGAGGTCTTGAAGGGTCTTCCTGTGATGGGGTCTTGAATCCGCTTGGGGGGTCTTCTTCGAAGAGGGCGTGAGCTCCAAGGAGAAGTAACCAAGTTGATGAGCAAACCTCTATCTCAAATATGAGTTATCAAAATGTTAACCCTAACTAGGAGGAGGTGGAGGAGTATATATAGTCTAGGGCCACGAAGGGTTAAGTGAGGGATACATGGGCCTCGGCCTGTTACTCTACGCACAGACAGGCGTCGGTCGTCCAACAGGTTTTGGACGTCCGGTACTTGTCGGGCGTCTGGTGTTTTGGCTCTAGATAGCCATCGTCGGATTTCCGGATAATGTCGGTCGTCCAGTGGATGATGGTCGTCGGATGTCCGGCCTTGGTCGGTCATCTGGGTGCTGTAAGTTGCCTCATCTGGGGTCAATCTAGCTGGTGGAGTCTCCAGGCGTCGGACGTCCGGAGATCGTCGGTCCTCCGTAGGTCGCCGGACGTCCGACAACTGTAGCTTCCTGGCAGCTCCTCCTCTTGTTCCTCGCGCTTGGTGTCCTCGCCGTCTTGTCCAATGCTCCTAGCTGTTCCATGGACTTCTTCTTGGTTCTTGGTCATGCATAGCACATATGTTTGAGGTAGTAGCCATGTCTCACATGTGGAAAGTGATGATTCGGAGAGGAGCAAGTTCACCTTGTGTCCAATGGTGTATGTCCGAGGTCTCGTCATATGTCTTCTTGGGGCTTGGAGAGTAGTTGGAGTGTACATGGGGATGAATGTGGGATGCTCCGCATCAACACTAGAGGAATACCTTGTGTGTAAACGTCGCAATGTAACTGGGTGACTATAAGGTGCTCTACAGGTATCTCCGAGGGTGTCTGTTAAGTTGGCATGGATCAAGACTGGGATTTGTCACTCCGTATGATGGAGAGGTATCTCTGGGCCCTCTCAGTAATACAAGATCACAAGAAGTTTGCAAGCAATGTGACAATGAGTTAGCCACGGGGTCTTTTATTACGGAATGAATAAAGAGACTTGCCAGTAACGAGATTGAACTAGGTATGGAGATACCGATGATCGAAAGTAACATCTGATAGACAAAGGGAACTACATACGGGATTAGCTGAATCCTTGACATCGAGGTTCGACTGATAAGATCTTCATAGAATATGTGGGAACCAATATGGGCATCCAAGTCCCGCTATTGGTTATTGACCGTAGAGGTGTCTCGTTCATGTTTGCATAGTTCTCGAACCCGCGGGGTCTACACACTTAACATTTGGTTACGATATAAGTATAGCTGAGTCATTAAGGTGGTTACCGAAGGTTATTCGGAGTCTCGGATGAGATGGCGGACGTGATGAGGAACTCTGGAAAGGTCCGGAGGTGAAGATTGATATATTGGACGAAGGGTATTGGAGCCCGGATTGTTCCGGGGGTACCAGGTGATGACCAACATGACCGAAAGGGGTTTCTGGGGGCCGGTAAGTGTTGGGGGCCTCATGGGCCAAGGGGAGGGGGCACACCAGCCCACTAAGGGTATGTGCACCCCCTCACCCCTTCCCATGTTACCACAGAAGGTGGGGGCGCCACCCTAGGGTTCCCATCCCTTTGGCTTGGGGGCCAAGTCTCATGAGGGGGAAAACCCACCTAGTGTTTCCCTCTAGTGGCCGCCGGCCCTAGATGGGATCCCCTGGGGTGTCCCCCTCTCCCCCTTCCCCCTATATATAGATGAGGATAGGGATGGCAGTCGCACCCATACAGATCTATTCGTGCCCTGGCGCTGCTCCTCCTCTCCCTCGTAGTCCATCTTCTTCTCTGTATTGCTTAGGGAAGCTCTGCTGAGATTTCTCCACCACCACCGCCATCACGTCGTCGTGTGGCCAGAGGACTCGAGCTACAACTTCACCATCGCTCGCTGGATCGAGGAGGTGAAGGCATCATCAAGCCGTATGTGTGTTGAACGCGGAGGTGCCATCCTTTTAGCACTAGATCGGGAGTTCACGGGACGGATCGTGATTGGATCACGAAGACGTTCGACTACATCAACTGTGTTTCTTAACGCTCCCGCCTAGCGATCTACAAGGGTATGTAGATTCAATCTCTCCTCTTGTAGATGGTCATCTCCTAGATTGGATCTTCGTGAGCGTAGGAAATTTTTTGTTTCCCATGCAACGTTCCCCAGCAATTATATTAATTATAAAGCCTCCCAATCAACATTAGAACCTTTTATTATCAATTTAACATCTTCAGAAACATTCTACCTATATATCAATTCTTGGCATTACCTGGTAAACCCTGAAACTCCTCTAGTAACTCCAAGATGCTTCCGGTTTCTCTCGAAAATATTTCTAATATTAATGAAACCATTTCATAAATATTTTCTCATAACTCTTACATCAATAACACTCAACAGACCGTGATTCCCTTAAGCTTGTGACCATGTAGGTTCGGTAAAATATAGACATGAACAAAACCCATTTCGTTCAATGACCAACAACGGAATCATGTACATCCATACTGATCCATATGAATACAAGAATGACATTCGAGTGAACATCAATTAGCGGTGGCTTTGTGGAGTGGTGGACTTTGGCGAGGGATGGCATCCCGACGCACGACAAGAGGAAGCTAAATAGTACTTGCTTGGTCCATTTGGAAAGAGCTTAATAATAGTCTTTGAGGATAAATCAATTCCGGTTGATAGCTGTGACGCCCGGATAATTAGACTACAGTAATCCCAAGCTAATGATGCCACGTCACCTCCATTACTGTGATTAAACTCACGTTGATTCGAACCCGATTCTAATTCAAATTTAAAACATAGGCAAACAACAAAAGTTTTCAAACTTTAAAACTAAAATGTTCGGAGTGAACTAAATAATGCAGCGGTAATTATGGTGGAGAAACCTAACTTTAATAAAATGTTTAAGTGTTCAAAATAATTAAAATTGTAGGTTAAATAATAAAATAAATGCCTTTTGAATTTTATAAAATATTAAACTATTTTAGTTGGGATAAGAATTAATGTGGCAGTAGTTTATTTAAAAGTACCAATTTAGGTGTTAGTGATAATTTTTACTAAAACTAAAATAAAACAGAAAAGAAATAAAATAGAAAAACAAACTAACAAAAAAAAA
>NC_057798.1:46077905-46085643 GCF_018294505.1 Triticum aestivum | reverse complement strand
CGTCCTCCCCGAACGGCCTCCACGAGCTCGCGCCGCCGACTCGCCGGACTGCCTCCCCTTCGCCCTCGCGCCCCCGTCCTCCTCCCCAACGACGCCCCGACGCCAACGCCGTTCGCCGTCGCTGCCACCTCGCCCCGCCGTCGCGTACCCCCCTGCATCGGGCCTTCCCTTCAACGCGGGTGAGCAACCCCCCGGTCGTCCTCCTCTCTCCGTGAGGCAGCCACCGCATCCCGCGGCTCCCCCCCACCATGGCCACGGCCTAGCTGCGCTCGTGCCGCGCCGGCCACGCCCGACGCGCGCGCCCGCGCATCGCCTCCCTCTCCGGCCGTGCTCACCACCGCCACTCCCGCCGAGCACCGCCGCTCCCCACGGCCCTACTCGCCTGCCCGCGCGCGCCCGTCGTGGCCGCGTCCGGCCACTACCCTCCGCCCCGCCTCTGTAGTTCCGTCGCCGCCGTCGGCCGGACCCTGCTCCGGCAATGGCCTCGCCATGGCCACTGACCTCCCCTGCACCGGTGCCCTGCCGGACCCTGCTCGGGCGCGTCCGACGCCCCCGCCCGCTATCGGTGCCCGTTGGCCCGACCTGCTAGGGCCTCTGTGCCACTGACCAGAGGGGCCCAGCCCACAAAACGTTTTAAAAGAAAATGAAAATGAAAATAAAATAAAATGAATTAATTAATTTAATAATTAATTAAATTAATTAATTAGTGAATTAATTAAGTTAATTAATTCTATTTAATCAACCTAATTAATTAGTTAGTTTAATTAAACAGTAACTGGATTAGCTAAACCCTAACTAACCTAAACAGAGGATGACAGGTGGGTCCCTCCTGGACCCACATGTCAGGGTTGACTCAGTCAACCCCTGTTGACTGCTGACGTCAGCATGACATCATGCTGACGTCATAAATACATTTTTTCGAATTAATTAAATAAATAATTAAATTCCAAAATTGTTAAAATCTTTTAAAAATCATATCTTTTAATCCGTAACTCGGATTAAAATATTTTCAACATGAAAGTTGCTCAGAACGACGAGACGAACCCGGATATGCAGCCCGTTCGTCCACCACACACCCCTAACATATCAAACACGCAACTTTCCCCCTCTGGTTCATCTGTCCGAAAACGCGAAACACCGGGAATACTTTCCCGGATGTTTCCCCCCTTAACCAGTACCACCTCATACCGCGTTAGGGCACGCCTAGCATCGCTTCTTGACATGTCATGCATCGATATGCATCTGTTTACTTGGTATTCATTGTTTCTTCCCCCTCTTCTCTCCGGTAGACTACGAGACCGACGCTGCTGCTGCCCAGTTCGACTACGGAGTTGACGACCCCTCTCTCTTGCCAGAGCAACCAGGCAAGCCCCCCCCCCCTTGATCACCAGATATCGCCTATTCTCCTCTATACTGCTTGCATTAGAGTAGTGTACCATGTTACTGCTTTCGTTAATCCTATTCTGATGCATAGCCTGACATTGTCGCTACATCTGTTGATACCTTACCTGCAATCCTAAATGCTTAGTATAGGATGCTAGTTTATCATCATTGGCCCTACATTCTTGTCAGTCTGCCTTGCTATACTATCGGGCCGTGATCACTTGGGAGGTGATCACGGGTATATACTATACATACATACATACTATACAGATGGTGACTAAAGTCGGGTCAGCTCATTGAGTACCCGCAAGTGATTCTGACGAGGGGGCTGAAAGGACAGGTGGCTCCATCCCGGTAGAGGTGGGCCTGGGTTCCCGACGGCCCTCGACTGTTACTTTGTGGCGGAGCGACAGGGCAGGTTGAGACCACCTAGGAGACAGGTGGGCCTGGCCCTGTTCGGCGTTCGCGGACACTTAACACGCTTAACGAGATCTTGGTATTTGATCTGAGTCTGGCTACGAGCCTATACGCACTAACCATCTACGTGGGAGTAGTTATGGGTATCCCGACGTCGTGGTATCAGCCGAAGCACTTCAGACGTCAGCGACAGAGCGGCGTGCGCCGGATTGGAACGTAAGCCTGCTCTTGTATTAAGGGGGTTAGTTCCGCTTTCGGCCGCGTACGCAACGTGCAGGTGTGCTATGGGCGATGGGCCCAGACCCCTGTGCGCTTAGGTTTAGACCGGCGTGCTGGCCTCTCTGTTTTGCCTAGGTGGGGCTGCGACGTGTTGATCTTCCGAGGCCGGGCATGACCCAGGAAAGTGTGTCCGGCCAAATGGGATCGAGCGTGTTGGGCTATGTGGTGCACCCCTGCAGGGAAGTTTAATCTATTCGAATAGCCGTGATCTTCGGTAACAGGACGACTTGGAGTTGTACCTTGACCTTATGACAACTAGAACCGGATACTTAATAAAACACACCCTTCCAAGTTCCACAGACAACCCGGTGATCGCTTTTCCGCAGGGCGACGAGGAGAGGATTGCCGGGTAGGATTATGCTATGCGATGCTACTTGGAGTTGCTACTTGGAGATGCTACTTGGAGGACTTCAATCTACTCTCTACTACATGTTGCAAGACGAAGGTGATCAGAAGCGTAGTCTTCGATAAGACTAGCTATCCCCCTTTTATTCTGGCATTCTGCAGTTCAGTCCACTGATATGGCCCTTTACACATATACCCATGCATATGTAGTGTAGTTCCTTGCTTGCGAGTACTTTGGATGAGTACTCACGGTTGCTTTCTCCCCCTTTTTCCCCCTTTTCCTTCCTTTCTGGTTGTCGCAACCAGATGCTGGAGTCCAGGAGCCAGACGCTACCGTCGACGACGACCCCTACTACACTGGAGGTGCCTACTACTACGTGCAGCCCGCTGTCGACGACCTGGAGTAGTTTAGGAGGATCCCAGGCAGGAGGCCTGCGCCTCTTTCGATCTGTATCCCAGTTTGTGTTAGCCTTCTTAAGGCAGACTTGTTTAACTTATGTCTGTACTCAGATATTGTTGCTTCCGCTGACTCGTCTATGATCGAGCACTTGTATTCGAGCCCTCGAGGCCCCTGGCTTGTATTATGATGCTTGTATGACTGATTTATGTTTTAGAGTTGTGTTGTGATATCTTCCCGTGAGTCCCTGATCTTGATCGTACACATTTGCGTGCATGATTAGTGTACGATTGAATCGGGGGCGTCACAAGTTGGTATCAGAGCCGACTGCCTGTAGGAATCCCCCTTCCACACTCCTTGGCCGAAGTCGAGTCTAGTCACTACAAAACTTTTACTAACATGGCTGTGAGCCTTACGGGCCCACGTCGCCATTGGGTGGTACTAGGATCTTTTACTCCTCGATCTTTACTCTGGGGTTCTGAACTCTCTTCTATTCGGGTTAAACGATTTTGCTAATAACAAAACTAACTTTAGGTTCTCGCGAGTACTTTCTCCCGGAGAGCCCCTCACTTCAGATGATCGTCTGCTAATCAGAAGAATTCGGAGATACTCTTTGATATTCTCTCGAGACTTTGTGACCATCACTTTTGCTATTCCTGGCCACCGATAAATCCGTATGGATAACTACTTACACTTGCCATTCATACGATCATCCCCCGGTGATCTTGTTATTACAAGATACCCCGAAGTTTTCTCTATTGATCCGAGAATACTTTGTGCCTACTGCCTAGCAGTTCCTTACTACATGAATACCCCCTCAAATAAATACTCGCCCTTGTCGAGTATCCGCTCATCCCCTGTTGTTCATGTGTTACACAAAATTCTTCAAAATACTATTCGATCTTCCGAGAATCCTCTGGAGCCTTTGGCTCTTGAAATTCTTGCTTGCTTGCATTATGGTTAATCCCATAAGTCTCGTAGTCATATTGACATTCCTTGTCATTATCATTTTGGGTCTATTGACTCAATATGTTTGCGAATACACGCAATCATCATTGATCCTTATAAATTACTTTTCCGGCTGAGCTGTCATTCTTTTAACTGGAATTGGTTCTCGACCAATCGAATTGTCTTTGATTGTACCCTAAGGCTATTCAACTTATCCACCCCTAATCAGAGCATTGTTTCTGATCCCTTGATTTGGGAATCATAATTCCTTTGCATTTGACAATTGAGTTAGTCAGTTGTTTCTATAATTCGGTGCACTTGCATTCCTTCTTCCTTTGATAGAGTATCGATACCCACACCAGCTCCATTGTGGACCATCGGTTCCTTTGTTGGATTTTATGTCCTTCATAATTAATCACCTTGTGAGCTCTTTCCCCTGATACATAATGCCTTTGGTACATGGTATCCTCTGCTTGACCAACAATGCTCTACTTTCGAGCTTGTATTAATTACCCCGAAGTTTGTGGTATATGTTCGTAAGATGCCCGGATGGGTTGAACCAATGCCTTCCTTAATATGTGTGAACTCGGAAGATTTCACGAGTCATACTCATCTGGTATTTCACCAGGTAAAACTTTCAACACTAATGCCTTTATCAAAGCGAGAAGTGAATGGAAGATTATGCATTGGAGAAGTGGGAGTCGACCTTGAACTTTGCGTTCATGCCCATGGACACGATGTACATCTTCTCATCGAAGCTTCTTTTAAAATCAATTATTCCCTTGGTATAAGTTCATCTTATATCTGAGATCTGGCCTTTTTGCAATCGTGGGTCTGACCATGTTCTCCTTTAAATACCATTTCTCGTGCAAGTTTAAGCACTGGTCTTATGTAGAGTAATACCCTAGTCCAACCTCTACTTTGATTTGTCGTCGAGTATTACCCCCTGGTATCTCGAAATTATCATGGAACTGCAGAACTTCTTATGAGTTCTTCATCAAGTACTACATTCTCATGGATTCCAATTTTTCACGGGCTCTGAGTTATTAAACACTCAAAAGACACCGATAACTGAACCGAGTCCGCACTACGGTTCAACAACTTTTAGTAATTTTCTTTACTTACGAGTTTGTAACCGATCACGTCATTTCTAGCCTGTTTGGCTACATCATTACCGTGCTAATTTTAATTGTGCTACTTGGTCCTTCCCGGAGCACAAATTTCGACGGTGAGTTAATCTTACATCGATCTTCCTCGTCATATCATTTCTCCTTGAACAGCAAACTTGGTTTCGAGTTTGTGTCGTACCCTCGGTTCCATTAACCTTTCGCTTCATCATTCCTTTGACTTGATGTCATCGCCGATCTATTACATCTTCGTGGATCCTCTCGACAAAATTTGTCGTGATCATCATCAACATCTTGACTCCTTCCTGGATATCAATTGAATTCATGATGAGAAATACCGTCCTTGCCCCTCGATGGTTTGTGTTGTCATCGACCTCTTTATTGCGTTCCCTCCAACAAAAACTTGTTTGTGTTCCGTGTTATACCTCGAGTTCCTTGCTACCTAGCATTTGTTCTTCTTTACCATGGAGTATTACCATCTTTTATGTCAAGAAGGTCGTGAGGATTACTCCACCTCTTAAGAATTCTTGGTATGGTGATACTTCTCACCCTCACCATTCTTTCTTGGTACCCGTGTTGTTTCTAACCGGAATACCGACAATTGTACTATGAGGTGTGAATTCAAAACTTCTAGCAACCCTACTGCTTTGAAGTAATGGTCGAGTTCATTCTAATTCTTTTGTTCGTCAAGTCACCACTCTAGCACTGATCGTGCAACCCAACCCATATTCGGGTGCCCCTTTCAACCAATGTTTAATTGAGTATGTTTCCTCGAGCATACATCATTATACCATTTGATCTGACAAATGTTATCTCCTTGTTCACATAATTGTGGGAAATCCATCTTGTCGGAAATCTCGATGGATTATCGCCGAGCCCATCAGCCACCTCCTCCTCTCCTTGGGTTAATGATGAACTATTGTTTCAGGAACCCACTCCCATAGTTCATTTCCTGAGAATCCTGAAATGTCATTTCGTCTATTTGTGTTGCAGCTTTTCTTCTCGGACATCCTGAGTCTGAGGTATCCTGACACCAATCGGATCTGAATCTCGGTCAGATATGATGGTTGGGACATATCTCCAAGAGTTGTAACATTGATCTCTACGTGACCCGGTAACATGATGTCATGCCTAGCACCCCCCCCCCCTGGGTGGAGGACCTATCGTTATAATTTCTTTTGCAAGGACAACCTTTCTTCCTGAGGAAATTGTAAGACTTATTCTACAAGTTATTCCTGATGGATCCTTTGTGTTTCCAAAGTCTGATCTTCACCTGATGACCATGTCAATACTATCTCGAAGCATGTCTATGGTACTCCGAATTTCAACAAGACCATTTGAAGCCCAATGCTAAATGTTTCTTGCTCAATTACCCAAACACCGTTGTATGGGCAATGTCATGAAAATTCTCTCCCCTACCTAAAGAGTTTTCTACATTATATCCTGACATGGATATCATGCTCTGCTTGTCCTTGGGAAGGATATACCCTTGAAATATGTGTTTAAACATAATTTCCTTTCCATTGTTCTATTTAATCTGATGATCATATTTCCTCCCATTGTTGGTTTAACCTTTCTTGTGAACTATATGATCTGAGCAGTAATATTCTCCTGCTTATGTAAACACCTCGTTGTACAATTCTGTCAGTAAGAACCTGTTACTTTTGTTGATGACATTCCGGTAACCACCGATGGACGAGAACTTCGCCTACTGGTCCGCCTCGTTCAACGAGCAGGAAAATGGTTCTCTTCGTCCCTCGCCCTTGGGACCGACATTGCTGCCGACATAACTAACATGCTACTCTCTGACATGCCTTGCTATCGTGATCGTTCAAGATGTCAGCCCCCCCCCCTTTTTCTACTTTTAACCCACATGGTGGGCCCATAACCCACAGGTCCCAGGAACGAAACCTGACTCTCCCTGTACAACCTGTTGTTAAAGTTATTCCTCGTGCTTGACTTGTATGTAATTCACGGGCCACTTGCCTGTTGATCTATTCTGGTATGGGACACAATACTTATTCCCGTTGCTCAGAACCCCTTTCGCACTCTGCTGCAGGCAATGAATGATTGCCTATCCGCTTGAAACTTCTTATTGCACCGTCTTACTTTGCTCTCGATAGGTGTAATTTGTTCAACTTGAGAGATACTCATATGTTCATTCTTGGGATACCCCCAGATGAATTTTCCTTATAACCTCCTATCATTGTAGAGCTGCCCCTTACCTATTTGTAAGTACGATGGAGTTCCCCGAAGAAAGGACGACAACTTCATCATGATGCTTTGGAATAAAGAATTGAAGACATCAACGAAAGGGATTAACTTCTTCAAGAAGATCCATAGAATAACCCGACCCCCCCTTACTCCCCTCTTAAATCTCGGGACGAGATTTCTTGTAGTGGAGGAGAATTGTGACGCCCGGATAATTAGACTACAGTAATCCCAAGCTAATGATGCCACGTCACCTCCATTACTGTGATTAAACTCACGTTGATTCGAACCCGATTCTAATTCAAATTTAAAACATAGGCAAACAACAAAAGTTTTCAAACTTTAAAACTAAAATGTTCGGAGTGAACTAAATAATGCAGCGGTAATTATGGTGGAGAAACCTAACTTTAATAAAATGTTTAAGTGTTCAAAATAATTAAAATTGTAGGTTAAATAATAAAATAAATGCCTTTTGAATTTTATAAAATATTAAACTATTTTAGTTGGGATAAGAATTAATGTGGCAGTAGTTTATTTAAAAGTACCAATTTAGGTGTTAGTGATAATTTTTACTAAAACTAAAATAAAACAGAAAAGAAATAAAATAGAAAAACAAACTAACAAAAAAAAA
>NC_057798.1:46051527-46076693 GCF_018294505.1 Triticum aestivum | reverse complement strand
CGTCCTCCCCGAACGGCCTCCACGAGCTCGCGCCGCCGACTCGCCGGACTGCCTCCCCTTCGCCCTCGCGCCCCCGTCCTCCTCCCCAACGACGCCCCGACGCCAACGCCGTTCGCCGTCGCTGCCACCTCGCCCCGCCGTCGCGTACCCCCCTGCATCGGGCCTTCCCTTCAACGCGGGTGAGCAACCCCCCGGTCGTCCTCCTCTCTCCGTGAGGCAGCCACCGCATCCCGCGGCTCCCCCCCACCATGGCCACGGCCTAGCTGCGCTCGTGCCGCGCCGGCCACGCCCGACGCGCGCGCCCGCGCATCGCCTCCCTCTCCGGCCGTGCTCACCACCGCCACTCCCGCCGAGCACCGCCGCTCCCCACGGCCCTACTCGCCTGCCCGCGCGCGCCCGTCGTGGCCGCGTCCAGCCACTACCCTCCGCCCCGCCTCTGTAGTTCCTTCGCCGCCGTCGGCCGGACCCTGCTCCGGCAATGGCCTCGCCATGGCCACTGACCTCCCCTGCACCGGTGCCCTGCCGGACCCTGCTCGGGCGCGTCCGACGCCCCCGCCCGCTATCGGTGCCCGTTGGCCCGACCTGCTAGGGCCTCTGTGCCACTGACCAGAGGGGCCCAGCCCACAAAACGTTTTAAAAGAAAATGAAAATGAAAATAAAATAAAATGAATTAATTAATTTAATAATTAATTAAATTAATTAATTAGTGAATTAATTAAGTTAATTAATTCTATTTAATCAACCTAATTAATTAGTTAGTTTAATTAAACAGTAACTGGATTAGCTAAACCCTAACGGTATGCATCTGTTTACTTGGTATTCATTGTTTCTTCCCCCTCTTCTCTCCGGTAGACTACGAGACCGACGCTGCTGCTGCCCAGTTCGACTACGGAGTTGACGACCCCTCTCTCTTGCCAGAGCAACCAGGCAAGCCCCCCCCCCCCTTGATCACCAGATATCGCCTATTCTCCTCTATACTGCTTGCATTAGAGTAGTGTACCATGTTACTGCTTTCGTTAATCCTATTCTGATGCATAGCCTGACATTGTCGCTACATCTGTTGATACCTTACCTGCAATCCTAAATGCTTAGTATAGGATGCTAGTTTATCATCATTGGCCCTACATTCTTGTCAGTCTGCCTTGCTATACTATCGGGCCGTGATCACTTGGGAGGTGATCACGGGTATATACTATACATACATACATACTATACAGATGGTGACTAAAGTCGGGTCAGCTCATTGAGTACCCGCAAGTGATTCTGACGAGGGGGCTGAAAGGACAGGTGGCTCCATCCCGGTAGAGGTGGGCCTGGGTTCCCGACGGCCCTCGACTGTTACTTTGTGGCGGAGCGACAGGGCAGGTTGAGACCACCTAGGAGACAGGTGGGCCTGGCCCTGTTCGGCGTTCGCGGACACTTAACACGCTTAACGAGATCTTGGTATTTGATCTGAGTCTGGCTACGAGCCTATACGCACTAACCATCTACGTGGGAGTAGTTATGGGTATCCCGACGTCGTGGTATCAGCCGAAGCACTTCAGACGTCAGCGACAGAGCGGCGTGCGCCGGATTGGAACGTAAGCCTGCTCTTGTATTAAGGGGGTTAGTTCCGCTTTCGGCCGCGTACGCAACGTGCAGGTGTGCTATGGGCGATGGGCCCAGACCCCTGTGCGCTTAGGTTTAGACCGGCGTGCTGGCCTCTCTGTTTTGCCTAGGTGGGGCTGCGACGTGTTGATCTTCCGAGGCCGGGCATGACCCAGGAAAGTGTGTCCGGCCAAATGGGATCGAGCGTGTTGGGCTATGTGGTGCACCCCTGCAGGGAAGTTTAATCTATTCGAATAGCCGTGATCTTCGGTAACAGGACGACTTGGAGTTGTACCTTGACCTTATGACAACTAGAACCGGATACTTAATAAAACACACCCTTCCAAGTTCCACAGACAACCCGGTGATCGCTTTTCTGCAGGGCGACGAGGAGAGGATTGCCGGGTAGGATTATGCTATGCGATGCTACTTGGAGTTGCTACTTGGAGATGCTACTTGGAGGACTTCAATCTACTCTCTACTACATGTTGCAAGACGAAGGTGATCAGAAGCGTAGTCTTCGATAAGACTAGCTATCCCCCTTTTATTCTGGCATTCTGCAGTTCAGTCCACTGATATGGCCCTTTACACATATACCCATGCATATGTAGTGTAGTTCCTTGCTTGCGAGTACTTTGGATGAGTACTCACGGTTGCTTTCTCCCCCTTTTTCCCCCTTTTCCTTCCTTTCTGGTTGTCGCAACCAGATGCTGGAGTCCAGGAGCCAGACGCTACCGTCGACGACGACCCCTACTACACTGGAGGTGCCTACTACTACGTGCAGCCCGCTGTCGACGACCTGGAGTAGTTTAGGAGGATCCCAGGCAGGAGGCCTGCGCCTCTTTCGATCTGTATCCCAGTTTGTGTTAGCCTTCTTAAGGCAGACTTGTTTAACTTATGTCTGTACTCAGATATTGTTGCTTCCGCTGACTCGTCTATGATCGAGCACTTGTATTCGAGCCCTCGAGGCCCCTGGCTTGTATTATGATGCTTGTATGACTGATTTATGTTTTAGAGTTGTGTTGTGATATCTTCCCGTGAGTCCCTGATCTTGATCGTACACATTTGCGTGCATGATTAGTGTACGATTGAATCGGGGGCGTCACAATAGCCTTGTCAACCTCATCAAGGGTGATGCGTTTGAGTGGTTCAAGGTTGGGGCCAAATGCTTTGAATCCCTGGTTGAGTAGCCTGGGTTGCCGCTGTTTGATATGGTCGTTTTCTCTGAACATGTGGATTGCAATCACCTTCTTGCTGGTTGTTTGGTTGTCGACTTTGGCTGGAAAACTACTCTTCATTCTGCCAATCTTTTGGTTGTTGTTCTTGCATGATAAACGGGTAAACCTCTAAACCATCCTGGTTGTCAGTTTGGTAGGGGTTGTTGATTGTTGATGGGAGCTTTGTCTTTTTTTGTTAGTGTGATTTTTGTTCCTGGTTCCAGGCTCCATGTTGTTCCTTAGTTACCTGTGGTTAGATGTTGATAGTTCTTTGTTGCTCAGGTTCTGTTTTGGTTGTCTAGACTATCTAGTGGTTCTCCCCATTTTATCTTCCATCTATAAATTTCACATGTTGTTCTCCTGCATGGTTTGAAAAAAAATCACATTGCATTTAACTGTAACATGCACAAATTTTCATGTCAAGAATTTCATTTTGCTTGTGTATAAAACTCTCACATAGTTTAAATCGAAGTATTGAATTAGTATTCTACATAACATTTAGAAACTATATATCGAATTCCGCGGCAACGCGCGAGGTATAGTTTAAATGGTTGTATTCCATGGGCTCCAAGTTTTTCGATTGAGAGTGGATTTTAATAACTCAAAATAAAACATTAAGGGAATACAAACATAATGAGGACACGTACAACATGTGCATGACTAAGATAAATACAATCCCACAAACACACATGCAAATAATTACGTCACACAAAGTCATCCAAGACCGAAGCTCCACCAATTACAAAGTCATCCAAGACCAAGGTGGAGGAAAAATAAAAAGAACAACTCACAAGCAACCGGTGAATTACAACAAAAATCATCCACACCAACCATCTCTTATACACAAGTACAATGATAAATATTTTTCAACAACAATGCCTAGCAAGGGAATGATGCACATGTGCTGCCATTGTTGGATCTAACCATCGAAGGCCAGATAGTGGGGTTTCGCCCGCAAAATTAAATTTGAGTACACTCCAAGCCATGCCTGCTAGAAGGTAACGACGCCATTGCCACACATAACCAACTAGGGTAAGACCTAGGGTTTCACCCTAGAGCTTGAGACCGGGTTCTTGAGAGATACCACCAAATCAAAGTCATAATATGATGTCGCATCTAGTTTTCACAACCCCGGTAGGTACATGCATGCACGGTCCACATGTGAGATGCGACAGAGATGTCGGATGTGGCCACCAATTTGGGCTTTGGGATGTCGTAAAAATATTATGTAGTCTACAATATTTTTTCTCTGTATACCTAATAATTTACTAGAATCCACTATCAGGATATTTCTAAGATTTAAAGATACACACGAAGATACGTATACTGTGGTCATGTGAGTGTGACAAATTAATCGACGGAAGCAAGAAATTTTTTGTATTCTTATTCTTGTGGTTATGGGGATTGAGTTTATATTATTTTATGGCACAATGTATTGAGTAGAAGGAAACTAATGTAATTCCACTACAAAAGTGGCTCAAATTAGCACATGGCATACACATTTTTCAATGACAGACACTACAACTTATAGAAAATACTATTATTTATATTCATCATAATTATCATAATATCTAAAATAAATAATAACTACGACAACCAGTTTTGTATAATAGCGAGTTATAAACATGTATAGAAGTTTAATATAAAAGTTTAATTTATTTAGACTCGCCCGAGGGCATACATGTTGCTTGGATTGTCCACCAATCATAGTTACTAGACCCACAACGCTCCTTGGCACGTGGTGCCGGGTCCTGACATTTGTGCCAATGTGTGTTGTGGGCCAAGCTTTACCATGTTTAGCCACATCTGTGATTTTACTTTGCAATATATGATCTCAAACTATCGTTGTTTAGGACTATGCTTGACCACACCAGCGAAGAAGGTTCACCTTACAGAAAGTCTCATGGTATAAAAGATCATTTACTGTCACAAGAGAAAAATGGCAACGGAAACACATAACTGACCATAGTGTCAAGCACAAGAAGCAGAACGGCTACATAACACTGGATCCAACACTTAACCGGTAAATGATGTGAAGGACCTTTTACTGCATTGCCAAAAGAGAAATGCCACAAGAGAAACACGTCATCAAATTTACTGCACACTGCACTAATTTGAAACACCATCACCGAGGCATTCAAGCTAAGTACAATACTTGAGCAAAGATTCCTGATAAACCAAAAGGGCCTCAATTTATTCTTGTGGCTGGAGGATCAAGCATTCTCCTTGTAGAGGAAGTCTTCATCATCAAAGCGACTTGCACTTCAGTCATCCTCGGTATAATCAGATGAGCAGTAACCAGGGAACTCCTCACACTCAGAGGAGTCAGACTCCGCATAATATGAATAGATGCCTATGGTCCGGAACGCACTAGCTGCAATAAGAGAAATGTGGGTGAGATTCTCGGCTTTTTGACTGACACCATAGAAACTGCAGGCTGCAATTGGAGAAGAACTTGGAAGGAAGATAGCCGACTACAACTTTGCCAATACGATCTTCAAAACCGTATATATCATCAGCTTATCAACCTCATCCTTTGCTTAGGCTCCGGACCTGTAGATCCTTCTTCCCCAGTTTTGTCTTTAGGGCCCCGACCTTTCTGTCCCTATCATTGATATTCCTCAGAGCCATTTGATCTTGTTCTTCGTCTTTTTTACTCGTGGGAAATCAAACTCAACCTCCATGGTGCCTGCAAGATGTTCCAAACATTAAGTTGCAGCACTTTGCATGGCCTCGTCAATGTTTGTAGCTGCTGGACATGAGTTTTTGTTGGATCCGATGATGGCCAGAATTAGACAGTGGCACCCACAAGGCCACAATGACATGCGTAAGTCTTGTATCTGGCCTCGGACAAACCTATCCCAGCAATAATGGCATTGAGCATAGCCTTTGGGCCGACCTTGACAGTGTCCTTTGCCTTAAGGATATAATGCAGTTAGTAGATTGAAGATAAATGTGTCTATACATATTTATGAGTAACTTGTCTTACATGGATAGAAGAATGAGAATAATAAATTGTAAGCGGTGTTTTAACCATGCACATGGCTGCTCTATGATTTAGTGGAGACTTAATCATGGAAAAAGTATTGTGCGATAACCAAGGTGGTTCTGCGACACAACTAGAGAGTACAACAAGTGTATCCATATGACTGTAACAGGCAAAAAACAAACTAGCACAACATAAAGGTGTAATCGAAATGGCGATAGGCAACCCACAAGGCACTGTATATCAGACATACCAATATATTTCCCATTGGTATGATGGATCATTTAGATGATGCCAAAAAATAGTATATTGTTGTAGACATGTGTTAAGTCAGATGAAATATGTTCTGTAGAAAAGAGTGCAGTATGGTGTTGTAGACAAGTGTTAAGTCGGATGAAATATGTTCTATAAAAACAAGTGCTCTACACTACAAGAAATATGTCAACTTGTGACCTTCTGTTAGTGATCCTGAAAGAATTGGTCGTAAATCTGTGACCATTTGAGACCAATTGGTCAAAAGCTATTCGAGGGGCTCTAAACCCTAAACCATAACGACCATTTTGGTCAGGAAGGTCGCAATTTTCTTACACAAAATGGTCATAAAGTAGACAGCACTGATCCACTACCTTATTTCTAGCTGATCATGACCAATATAGATGGTCATAACCTTGTAAGTTGTGGTGGATTGCTATGACTAGGCGCCGCCTCATCAGTTTTGCCTATGTGTCATGTCCATATGTCAATTTTTGCCCTAGGTTGTGAAGCAACCCATATTTCTGTTAGTCCCAAAATTCTGAAAAAAAATATCATAAATTATTTGGATCATATCTTCGTCAAATATGTCAAAAACCTTCCTTGCCTATTTAAAATATAATTCAACAATATTCATTTTCCTATTCTGTTTAGAACAGCACTTTGTGAAGGAAGTGCTATTTTTATATTCTTGATTGCCCTCTAAATTTTTGGGCACTCTTTCCTATCCAAATCATTGCCTCATGACAAAATTCAGCTCCATTTGCCTAGTAAATGTTCCTCGGCAAATTTCCAAAGTTTTTGTTCAGCTAGAAGCTTTGTGAAGGAAGTACCATTTTTATATATCCAAATGACATGAAATTTATACAGTTCCTTCATATGCCCAGATTATCACCCTCCTCCAAATTATAGCTCAGTCAAATCATCTATGTGAGCCCAGGTTCAATTTATATTTTATGGCCAGATTGGCACATTGCAAAGCAAGTGTTATCTAGACCCCTCCTATTACCCTCAAACTTTTTAGGCACTCTTCCATACCCAAATCATTGCCACATGATAATATTCAGCTCCATTTTCCTGGTAAATCTTTCTCAGGAAATTTTCAAAGTTTCTCTCTCGAGAGAAGCTTTGTGAAGTAAGTACTAGCTAGGATTACCCAAATGATCTGAAAATTTACCAGGGCATGACCATACCTATGCAACTTACCTACAAAAAATTTGAGCTCATTTCATTTATCCAATTTCTCTCGCTAATTTTTCCAAGTTTCTATCCAGAGAAGAGCATTGCGAAGGAAGTACCACTTTGGCATGTCCAAATGGTATCAATTTTCTACTATGCTTTCCTATGCCCAAATAACCATCGTCCACCAAATTTCAGCTCAATACACTCATTATTTTGAGCCCAGCTTCAACATTCATATTTTTGTCCAGTGTGGTACTTTGCAAAGCAAGTACCACCTAGGATCATCCTTTTGATCTGAAAATTTGGCCTAGTATTTTATAAAATTTATTAGGACCAATTTTTGCAACAAATATATGGTAGGTCCTTCACAAAAAAACTCATTTCGGGCACTCAAAAAATGGAAAATGAATTTTCCATGCAAAGAAATGAAAACTCCCTTAGGCATCATTGTTTGGAATTCCAAGATGCACCCTTGTGCACAATATGAGATCATTTGAACAAACTATGCCATGAATGTGTCCATAAGATTGATCATTTGGGTTGAAAGCCATGAATCTTCACGCATGATAGCTCGTTTCAGAGAACACTTTTTAAAAATAATTTCTGTATTACAAGTTTATTATTTTTCCTGGAAACTTGGTCACATATAATGACACAATGCGAAGGTTTTCCAAGTTTTTGATTTTTTTTGAATTTTTTATGCACGTCTCAAAATGCGATCAAAACGGCGGGCTTGACCGTTCCTAGCTAGTGGTTGAATCTTGGGAAACTTTTGATGTTTCTCTGATTAAATATATACTTATGTACCTATAAATGACTTTTGGAAAAAATAAAGAGCAAATTATGAGGCAGTTGCAGTTCAAATTTGACCCGCTTCCAGCTGAATCGACGGAAATTTCCCTTTTTCACGAGAGGTGGATCAAAACTTTTGACACCCAACCATTTTGTCAATTGTGAATTAAATATGGCCTAGTATTTTATAAAATTGACTTGGTCCAATTTTGCAACAAATATATGGTAGGTCCTTCACAAAAAAAACTCATTTCGGGCACTCAAAAAATGAAAAATGAATTATCCGTGCAAAGAAAATGAAAACTCCCTTAGGCAACATTGTTTGGAATTCCAAGATGCACCCTTGTGCACAATATGAGATCATTTGAACAAACTATGCCATGAATGTGGCCATAAGATTGAGCATTTGGGTTGAAAGCCATGAATCTTCACGCATGATAGCTCGTTTCTGAGAATACTTTTTAAAATAATTTCCGTATTACAAGTTTATTATTTTTTCCGGAAACTTGGTCACATATAATGACACAATGCGAAGGTTTTCCAATTTTTTTATTTTTTTTTTAATTTTTTATGCCCGCTTCAAAATGCGGTCAAAATGGCGGGCTTGACCGTTCCTAGCTAGTGGTTAAATCTTGGGAAACTTTTGATGTTTCTCTAATTAAATAGATACTTATGTACCTATAAATGATTTTTGGAAAAAAATAAAGAGCAAACAATGAGGCAGCTGTAGTTCAAATTTGACTCGCTTCCAACTGAATCGATGGAAATTTGTCTTTTTCACGGAGGTGGATCAAAGCTTTTGACACCCAACCATTTGGTCAATTGTGAATTAAATATGGCATAGTATTTTACAAAATTGATTTGGTCTAATTTTGCAACAAATATATGGTAGTTCCTTCAAAAAAAACTCATTTCGGGCACTCAAAAAATGGAAAATAAATATTCCGTGCAAAGAAAATGAAAACTCTCTTAGGCAACATTGTTTGGAATTCCAAGATGCACCATTGTGCACAATATGAGATCATTTGAACAAACTATGCCATGAATGTGGCCACGAGATTGATCATTTGGGTTGAAAGCCATGAATCTTCACGCATGATAGCTCGTTTCTGAGAACACTTTTTTTAAATAATTTCCGTATTATAAGTTTATTATTTTTCCTGGAAACTTGGTCACATATAATGACACAATGCGAATGATTTCTAATGTTTTGATTTTTTTGAATTTTTTATGCCCGTTTCAAAATGCGGTCAAAACGACGGGCTTGACCGTTCCTAGCTAGTGGTTGAATCTTGAGAAACTTTTGATGTTTCTCTAATCAAATAGATACTTATGTACTTGTAAATAATTTTTGAAAAAATAAAGAGCAAACTATGAGGCAGTTGTAATTCAAATTTGACCCGCTTCCAACTGAATCGGCGGAAATTTGTCTTTTTCACTAGAGGTGGATCAGAACTTTTGACACCCAACCATTTGGTCAATTGTGAATTAAATATGTCCTATTATTTTAGAAAAAAATTTGGTCTAATTTTGCAACAATTATTTGGTAGGTCATTCACAAAAAAACATCATTTTGGGCACTCGGAAAATGATTAAAATAGCTAGAAAGATAAAAATACATGCAAATTGGCTATGATCCAAAAAATGTGGTCTAACTTGAGAGAAAATTTTAGTTGTGTCGTTTTGCATAATATTTTTGATAGCTGCTTCACAAAACACCCATAGTTTTAGTACTTAGAAACTACTTTAAACCATAAATTTTCTGAACCAATCAGGGCTCTTCCCACGGATCACCCCCCTTAGCCGATCTGAACCGTCCGTTCTAGCCGATCTTTATCATCCACATGTCTGCAGCCCAATCCAAACCCTAAGCAGCCGCGCCCGCATCTCTCTCCCCCTCTCCGGCGCCTCTCTCTTTCCCCTTCTCCCCGATCCAGATCCAACCCAAGCGCCCGTCGTCCGCCGCCGCCCCGTCCCCCTCCGCAGCCACGACGTCATGGCCTGCTCCTCGTGGTGGCCGCACCGGTGCTCTGCGCCGCGCAGAGCACCATCTCGTAGCCACCGTCGGCCGGCGCTCCCACCATGTCCCCGCTCCTCTGCCCCGACGCCGACTCCAAAGACGGCGACAACGGATCCACTGCATCCCCCTCCCTGGCTGCCGCCCCCACGAGCTCCCCGGGCAAGGACAAGGCGGCGGTGTCCCCACCCGCCCACCAAGACGTCGCCGCTCCCGTCCCCCGCCGAGGCCCCCTCTTCCATGCACTCGCCGGCACTGTCACCGTCCCTGCACTCCTCCGCCTCCATCACATCCCCCGTGCAGGCCCCTGCCACCGACAAGGAAGGCGATGACGACGACGGTTACAGGAAGAAGAAGGTGAATGCCCCAGCGCCCGCCTCGGCGGTGAAGGCGCCCGCCCATACCTTCAGATCCCTCCACCCGCTCGCGCCCTTCCTCCCTCTCCGCCTGCGGGGCCGCGCCCCTCGTGCTGCTCCCCGACGACATGGGTGGGCGCGCGGGCCTCGACCCACGGGGCTCGTCCAAGTGGCGGGCGACCGGTGGTGGCGGCAGCAGCGTCGTCGCGAGGGGGCCGGAGCAGGCATCTTCCTGGGCATCGCCTACTTCGACCGCTTCTTGCTCCTCTTCGGTACCACGTCTCTCTCGCCTCTGCTATCTCCTCTCTGTTGTGGCCGAAACACAGGCTACCTCCTCTTTTAGTGTGGAACTAGGGGAAGTAGAGAAAGGAAGGTTCGATTACTATTCAGTTTATTAGCCCAAATTTGATTGCATCAGCCATGTGTGCCATGAAATTAGCTCGATTTGAAGATAGTATGAGTAGGCATACTCTGTAGCTCCTAGTGTGTTCATGACCTTTTACATTGTATGGATAATTGGATACACTGAGCTACCATCTTCCCCTGTATACCCTGCAGTCAAACTCATGGTATATCTAGATGACATGAATCCTGATCTAAGAATTCAGTTTCTGATTTTAAGGAGTATAGAAAAAACTCAAATGAACTTATGATCATCACGGTATCCACTTTGATTTGGTTTCAGCAAACCTGACCTCTCTACGTAAATATCGAGTTAGCTCTGACTGAAACAACTTGTTGGTTCAGTTTCTTTTATGAAGAACAAATATGACAAACACCTTTTCTTTTCCTTTTGTTCAAGATTCATTTCTAATTCTAAACCAAACTGAAATTGCAAATAGTCTAGAATGAATGAAGCAGAGAGTCCTTCCTTCTTTGGCAGCTGGCACAATTCCTTGTACAATTCCTTCTCAGGGTGCTGGTGTTTGTGAAGGTGATTGACCTCTTTTTTTTCACTCTGTGCATCAAGGTGTAGCTGCTGAGCATTGATATGTGTTGTTCGGTGTACCTAGACATGATTTCCAAGACATGAAATGTGAGCTATCTAAGCTGCTCCTTTGTTCCTGGACATGATTTATCCTTCAATTTGATCAACATTATCTTGTTATGTCTCTTGTCTGTCATGTGCAGCGGCAACAGGATTTGCAGAGTACAAGGGTGGGCTCATCGAGGTGTGCGGTGGTAGGCTCCCTCGGCCCCAGCGTCTTCTGTTGAATGGACATGCCACCTCTTCGGCGTCGGCTACATGAGAGCCATGTTGAGCTCTCTTCTCCCCGCCTCCGTTTGCTTGCTCTGAGCTCGTGCTTGTGAGAAACTACATGTCACCTCGCTTGAACTTCCTAGCTACACCACACCTTGTTGAATACACTAGTGATGCTCTTGCATACATGTTTTGTTGGACGAAAAAATGTACAATGATCCGCTCCTTGGGATATTAATTCTTATGATATATCTTGTAATTTACTTTATTGTAAAAGTTAAACCCACTACACATGTTGAGCAGAAATGGTTTTAGTTTGTCATACATAATTGCTTGTGCTTGTTGGTAGCTATGAAGTGTATAATTCATCATCGAAGCATAGGAATGTGATGGACATCATCAGATTACATTTATGTTCTGAACTTAAATATTTAAACTCAGTGTTTAGATTTTGTATCTGTAATAATAAGCTTCACTTGTAGTCTGGTGATTCTTAGACATATTATTGTTTGAGTTAAGTTCACCGAACAATACTTAAAATTTCAGGAATCAATGATGCCGACCTCCTTGCAGAGTTGTGCTAGGTACCAAATGATGACCTACTTGCGCAGTTGTGATAGGTACCGATGACCTCCTCATGCTCACTGGTAACAAGTCTGGTTTCACATTTGCTGGGCACTGTGCTTTTGGTGTATGATATGGCTGGGAGAAAACACACAGTTTCCTGCATTGTCTGATAATGTCAGTTTGTTCTGTAAGATCTGAGTTTATTGTACTATAAATGGTGATAATATTGCGTCTAGTATGTTCACGACCTTTCACATTGTATGGATAATTGGATACACTGAGCTACCGTCTTCCCCTGTATACCCTGCAGTCAAACTCATATGATAGAGTAGATATTTTCTACCTGTAGCATCATGGAGGTATTAACTACCTGATGTAGTCGTAGAACAGCGTCATGTTTGAATATGCCAAATGTTTGGGCCTAATGATGTTCTGTATTAGGGCAGCTGGTTTATTGCTTTCTTTCTAGGTTTGTGTGCAATGTTGGATTAATGATTGAAGTGCATTAGATGTTTATCTTCTTCTTCAGAAGTCTGTTTGCAATGGATGTACATAACTGTCATTTTTACCTCTTGCATATTTAACATACATGACAATAGTAGTATGTATTGAAATATATGCGAAGGTAGAAGCTATCGCTGCTGCCTTGTGGGTCGTAATTCTTTCTCTCCAAACGCATATACTGCCTGATGTATCACTCATGCTCATATTCTGTACCGAAATAGTCCAAATATCCGTAGGGTTGTAGATTGATTTCCCCTGAAAAAGCTATGCTTCTTTTCTTGGATGATAAGCATGTTCGGCAGCTATGTGGAATCCTTAAGATAAATGGTCTTTAGTTTCTTTTGGTGCATCTGCGTGCACATAACAGTCTGTTAGTTTCTCTTTATATAATGAAGAAAATATGTTGTTGTCGTTTGTTTATTATTATCTATCATCTGTAGATTGATTTCTAGGACATCAGTACTTGTATGTATAATTTCTAGTCTCTTGAATGAATAGTTTTTCTTTAGGTGTCATGCGTCTTGTGTTACTACGTACATCTATCGTGAAGTACATGGTTCCAGAACTATGGTAACCCGTAGTTTGCTCTGCTAGTGATAGTAGGATGATGGAAACATCACTACTGAATGTAGTTCCTGTTTCTTCAACTAATCATCATGTACCAAAGTTTCTCTTCTTGCTACTGTTTGGTTTTTGACGTCACTAGCTTGTACTGAAATGTGCAGACTTCACCCCTTGCTAGATCCTTCAGTGGAGGTGACCCATGTGATGGTGATTCGCTCCAGCAATTCCGGTTCCGGTAGTGGTGGTGCTACACTGCTACTGCTCCTATGATGGCTATGCATTGGTAGGCTCGGCTGCCTCCCTTGGCTATTGCTGTGATGGTGAAGCTCAGCCTAGGCTACAACCACTTCCGATGAACTCCTTAGGTCCCCTTCTACCCCTCCTACTCGCTCCATGATTCTTTGCTTTGCCTTTGTGAGGTGTAATTGTTTAATTTTTGTCATAGTCAAGCATTGGATGATATATTGTATCTGTCATGAGGTACGTGGTCCATGGATATGCCAACCTGCAGCTTGTTGTACTAGTGATAGTAGGATAATGCAAGTTTTTATAATCCATACATATTCCTGCATGTTAGTGTCTCTCAGTGTAAGTACGAATTTTGGTGATGCCTTCATCTATGATGATGCTCTGCCTTTCGCATTCATTCATTCTCTGATTGTTCTAGGAGTCCTCATATTTATTTAAAATCTGTGCACATGTACATCATTCTAGAGAAGCATTCCCATACAAGCACATGTATTTGAAAAATCTATTCAAATTTCCTCACTTCATATGTTGCTATGAACACTAAGTTCAGAGTGTAGCATGTTGTTAAGAGATACTGCAACTCCAAAGTAGACAATTAAAACATATTAGTAAAATCAGTATGCATCCCTAGTGATGCTTTATCTTGTTATTTTAGTCCATGAGTGATGTGTTGGAGCATCACTGACTTGTATGGTTTTTTTCAAGGTCTATACAAGTGCCATCTTTGTCTGGCAACATCTGCCTCCAGTGTCATGTCATGTATCTATTTCACTTTAGATGTTTTAAGTGAATGATGTATTACTTGCGAGTGTTGATGTACTGATGCAAACAGTGCTTGTGTACTTGTGACTAATCTGTTTTCCCTCTCATTTATAGGAGTTCCTCGGCTAGAGAAATTAGAAGAAGCTTGAAGCCCCAGTCAGCGGCTCGATTTATATGTTATTGAACTTGTAATGCAGGATTTGCTTGGAATTTTGATGTGATGCTGATCTTGGTAGGAATTGGGTGTATATTTACTTGTTGTACCTGTTATTTAATGTTGGGTGTACTTGTTATTTAATGTATTTAGTTGGATGTGAACATAATACTGAAAGAGTCCTTGGCCCAAACACTACTGGACCTTCAAAAGGCCATAGCCCAAACATAGTTGGGGTCTGTTTTAGCAATGCCAGTATATTAATTTTCGAAAATAAATAAAATGGACTGTAAAAGGGTAGAAAGGTCGAGGCCTGAACAGGAATTAGACTGGAAAAGGCTGAGGCCCAAACAAGAATTGAACGTACAAGGGTGCGGCCTAGAAAATAAATGGCTGAAATGTTGGGCTTGGCCCGTGAAGTCGACCAAAAATTCACAGGAATAAAACAAAAAATAGGCTGAATTGTTGGGCTCGGCCCATGTAAAACACCGAATCGGACCGGGCTGAATCTTATCAACGACCTTTTCAATTGGTCTTAATTTTGCCACGTCGGATCCGACGTGGCCTGGGCAGACAGCTAGCGACCAAAACAAAAGGTCATAGGATCAACGACCTTTTGTTTTGGTCGTGGAATTCCATGACCTTCTCACAAAGAAGGTCGTTAATTTCAGTTTACGACCGTCAGCTTTTGACCTTCTGTTTTTGGTCACAAAAAGGTCGCAAATGAAAAATAATGACCTTTCAGCGACCAATAGTGATGGTCGCAAGTTGAAATATTTCTTGTAGGCTAGCTAGAAATAAAGTGCAAAGTTACCTTATGTTCAGCATAAACAAATAGCCTAGTTCTGTGTATTCTACGTGATCACAGTATGAAGATAGATTCAGAGCAGCAAGTTGTACATGATCTACCTTGCTTGCTGGGGAGACAGTCGAACGGACATCTTGTGTGCTAGCCACTGGCATTATGGAGAAGAGCTCCCTTTGTGCGCCTGAGTTCAAGCACGACAGAAGAGACAATGTAAAGACACTTTGAGGCACATACTCCAACTATGTCTAACATTAGCTTAAGATACACAAGAAACATTATACCACTGGGAAGGATGTTATCTAGAAATGATTGCCTTATGTCAAATTATGCTACATGTGACCCTTTGCTTCACTATAACCCTTTCATAATTTCAAGATGTAGATTTCCTGGAACATAATGGCTTGTTAGATACATATTTAGACATGAAACTTGCCTGCCATGTTTACTTATCGTGGCTAGATCTATGCTTGGTGCCATCATTCTTATTGTTTTATAGTCATGATGCCTTAAAGAAAATATTATGATGTTCCTTACCCAAATATTTTGCTTGAAATTGAGAAAAGTACAAAGGAATATATGACTACACAATTTGAGCATAATAAATATTTTACTGAAGAACTTAAGGAACACTCTATTGTGTTGGAAGCTATAACTAAACAACTTGATGATATTAGTAGAGAAGTTTGCAATCTCCAATCTAAGTATGCTTTTGCTGAAAGTTTGCTAGGCAAAATATCCGATGCACAAGCCACCCTAGTAAATCAAATGGCCGCTAAACCAATCTCGTTAGAAGATAAAAGCGATGAAGATCTTAAAATGATTGGTGTTTCTTCTATTGATTCTTTGTTTAGTAAAATTAAGATTGATGAAAAAGGGACTGGAGAAGATCAACTTTAGCTAGAAGGCTTCCCAATAATTCGGAGGGTGAAAATATTGTTCAGAAAATTGATAAAAGTGGGTTTGAAGAGGTCAAAACTTTAACTAGTGATGTGCCCACTATTTTGGATTAGAAAGACTTTAATTATGATAGTTGCTCTTCGGTTGATTGTATTTCTTTGTTGCAATCCATGATAAATTCACCCCATGCTAATGAACAAAATAAAGCTTTCACTAAACATATTGTTGATGCTATGATGAAAGCTTTTGAAGAAAAATTGGAATTAGAAGTTTCAATTCCTAGAAAATTACATGACGAATGGGAACCTACCATCAAAGTCAAGATTAAAAAATATGAGTGTTTTGCTTTATGTGACTTGGGTGCTAGTGTTTCTACAATTCCGAAATCTTTATGTGATGTGCTTGGTCTTACCGATATTGAAGATTGTTCTTTAAATATGCACTTGGCGGATTCTACTATTAAAAGCCTATGGGAAGAATTAATGATATTCTTATTCTTGCAAATACGAATTATGTGCCCATAGATTTTATTGTTCTTGATATTGACTGCAATCCGTCTTGTCCAATTATACTTGGTAGACCGTTTTTACGTACTATTGGTGCCGTGATTGATATGAAAGAAGGCAATATTAAATTTCAATTTTCACTAAGGAAGGGTATGGAATACTTCCCTAGAACAACAATTAGGCCACCATATCAATCAACCATGAGGGAATCATATGGATCTAGAACTAAATATGACAAAACTTAGATCCTTCGCTTTATGCCTAGCTAGGGGCGTAAAATGATAGCGCTCGTTGGGAAGCAACCCAACTTATATCTTTTTGATTTTTGATTTCTTGCTGTTTTCAATAAAATAAACAATTATGCCTCTTATTAGATGTATTTTTGTGGTTTAAATTAGTGTTGGTGCCAAACAAGGCCTTTGGGATGATTTGGGTGAGAGTTGATTTGATCTTGCTGAAAAACAGAAACTTTTGCGCTCACGAAAATATTTTTCGTTTTTAACATAAGAGTGATTTTGAGTTGATTCCTTTTGAACAAGATTAATAAACAAATTATTCACGTCGTCCTAATTTTTCAGAATTTTTGGAGTTACATAAGTATTCAAAGTAGTCAGATTTCTACAAACTGTTCTGTTTTTGACGATTATATGGTTTTCTTTGAAGAGTTTTTGCCATACAAAAGTTGGAATACAGTAGATATAATGCAAGAATAAAATATGAATGGGTTTGCAACAGTACTTATAGTAGTGATTTGCCGTTTTATACTAACGGATCTCACGAAGGCTTTGTTGAGTTTTGTGTGATTGAAGTTTTCAAGTTTTGGGTGAGATTACGACGGATGAAGGAATAAGGATTAGCAAAAGGCTAAGATTGGGGATGCCCGAGGCACCCCAAGATAATATTCAAGAAATAGGAAGCAACTAAGCTTGGGGATGCCCCCGAGTGGCATCCCCTCTTTCTTTTAACAACCATCGGTATTTTACTTGGAGCTATATTTTTATTCGTCACATATTATGAGTTTTTCTTGGAGCATCTTGTATGATATGAGTCTTTGCTTGTTTTGCTTTGTGTTCTAACTCTTGATTCCTTGCTGGACACACCTTTTTGAGAGAGCCAAAAAATTATACTATGCTTGCTCCTATGCTTCACTTAAATTTCTAGAGCCATGGAATTGCTCTAGTGCTTCACTTATATCTTTTTTAGCATGGTGCGCTTTATTATTTTTGAAGAAATGCTCTCATTCTTCACTTTTTATTTGGAAGTTAGTAATTTTTTTAATAAATTCTCTATTGCTTCACTTAGATAATTTTGAGAGAAAGAAATATTATGCTCATGTTCTTCACTTAAATTTGTTTGAGCTTATTAAAAGCAACATATAAAATTAGTACCAAAGTGATAGATATCCAAGGAGGATATAATAAAAACTTTCATGAAGATCATTGGACAAAATAAACTTGATTCTTAGTAATGGTTTTGAGATATGACGATATGATATGTGAGTCATGTTGATGAGTAATTATGCTTTAGTAAGAATATTGGTGTTAATGTTTATGATTCCCTATGCAAGCACGAAAGTCAACAGTTATGCAATGAAATTACATCCTACTTATGGTGCATTATTCGGTTACTTATGCTTAATGCTTGGGTACGAGATTTTTCGTTTCTTGGTTGGTCGCTTCTCAATCTTTTTGCTAGCCTTCATTTTGCACTAAGTATGATCACTACTTGTGCATCAAAAACCCTTTAACCCACTTTTGCCATATGAGTCCACTATATCTACCTAAATGCGGTATTTCTGTGCCGTTCTAAGCAAATTTGTATGTGCCATCTCTAATTTTAGAAATAAATTTCTCTTTCGTGTGCTCGTACCACTTGCGAGGCAGTGAGGGGTAGCCGATATTTTCCATGCTAGATGTGTTATTCTCATGATGAGTGTTTATTCACTTGTCATTGCACGAGAGTACGGCTAAGGTATTAGGGATGCCCAATCCCGAAATGAAAAATGAATTTAGTTTATGTTGTTAAATAATAAATTCCTTGGAAAGTGTTGGTATGGAAGGCACCTGTGGATATGGCTAGCCATGGAAAGTGAAAGTATGGTGGAAAAGGAATAAACTTTATTTTTCTGTTTGGGAACCGCCTATGATGTATCTAGCATGGAAAGTGTTGGGAACTCAGAGTCATTCTCACTGGTGGGAAAAGTATGCCTCCCAAAATGTTTTTATCTCTCAATTTTTGCTTTGAGCTCTGACACCTCTACAAATCCCTACTTCCCTCTGCGAAGGGCCTTTCTTTTACTTTATGCAATTTTTGTTTTGAATTTGAGTCTCCATCTTCTCTTATAAAGCACCAACTAAGGGGCACTATGATTGTATTTGAGCATTGGGTGTAGCTAATATTCGAGTGTGTTTCATGAATAGATCAATGATTGAGCATAATGGGCTAGGGATAACTTGCTTTAGTGTTGATATTTTGAAAGACATGGTTGCTTGTTGGTATGCTTGAGTATTAAAGTCTTCATGTCAAAACTAGACTATTGCTTTGAACCATATAAAAGTCCAAATGTCCATGCTACAAAGCACAGAATATGTGATGAACATGTTAGGTAGCATTTCACATCAAAAATTCTGTTTTTATCATTTACCAACTCGAGGACGAGCAGGAATTAAGCTTGGGGATGCTGATACGTCTCCAACGTATCTATAATTTTTTATTGTTCCATGCTGTTATATTATCATTCTTGGATGTTTTACAATCATTTTATAAGCTTTTTATATCATTTTTTGGTACTAACCTATTGACATAGTGCCCAGTGCCAGTTGCTATTTTTTCTTGTTTTTTACATTGCAGGAAATCAATACCCAATGGAGTCCAAACGCAGCGAAACTTTTTGTGGATTTTTTCTGGACCAGAAGACACTGTATGGGCCAAGAAAGTACCTACGGGGTGCTCCGAGGGGAGCACAACCCACCAGGGCGCGCCTGAGGTCCCATGTGTGCCCACCTCGGTGGCCTCCCGCACCGCTTATTTGCTCTATAAATACCCAATATTCCAGAATCCTAGGGGAGTCGACGAAAATCAATTCCAGCCGACGCAAGTTCCAGAAACACCAGATCCAATCTAGACACCATCACAGATGGGTTCATCATGTCCATTGGTGCCTCTCTGATGATGCGTGAGTAGTTCATTGTAGACCTATGAGTCTGTAGTTAGTAGATAGATGGCTTCCTCTCTCTCTCTCTTTTGATTCTCAATACAATGGTCTCTTGGAGACCATATGATGTAAGTCTTATATGCATGATTGATTATAGCCTCGTATTTCTTCTCCGGTATTTGGGTTTTGTTTGACCAACTTGATCTATTTATCTTGCAATCGCACTAGTAGAAAAAATGACCTTTAGTCTCGGTTCATAAAGGACCTTTAGTACCGATTCTATAGCCGGCACTAAAGGGTGGGGACTAAAGGGTGGGGACTAAAGGTCCCCCCCCCTTTAGTCCCGGTTCAGCATGACCCGGGACCAAAGGCCCACCACGTGGCACGAGCCCGCGCCGGGGGCTGGGGGACCTTTAGTCCCGGTTGGTCCGAAAAAAATTGATTTTTTTTCTGATTTTCAAATTTCTGAATTATTTGACGATTTGATCTCTAATCACCCCTCATCATTGCTCAAGTGCGAAGCACTTATTCCAAATTGTCTAACTTCCCAGCTGGTCACCCATCCTCTCACTACTCCATCCTAAGCACGCTTAACTTTCGAGTTCTATTCCCCCTAGTTTCCGAGTCTGTACTTGTTGTTTACCTGACAATAGTAAGTTGTCAATCCTATTAACCCTCAGGAGTGTAGCTTAACCATGAAGTCCCACATTTCACCGTTTGAGTTTGAAACTATTATTCTAAAAAAATTAGTAACACTAATATTTCTTGAATAAGTAGTTTGACTATAGTTTGACCACAGTTTGACCAGATTTGACCATAGTTTGACCACAGTTTGACCAAAATTCAAAAAAACTAAAATAATTATTTAGTAACACTAATATTTCTTGAATAAGTAGTTTGACCATAGTTTGACCAGATTTAACCAAAATTCAAAATAACTGAAATTTGAGCATAACTTTTTTCCTTTAAGAATTTGAGGATTCTAAAGATTTGCAAAACGGCCTACTTATCGTGCTGAACATTTTGATATTTTGATGCAGGTTTTTGTGCTGAACATTTTGATATATTATGCATTTTTTTTGACATCGTATGCAAAAGATATGGTCGTTTACTTTTTCATAACACTTCTTTACAAAACATGTCAAAATTTATGTTTTTAACTTTCCCTAACTACTAGATATAGTAACATAACTACATCTTGAAGGATTAATTTTTGAAGTTTTTTCATTTTATTTTGTTGTTTTTTCAAAACTGAAAAGGCAATAAGGGGGGTAGAGTTTGAAATTGCCCTTTAGTTCCGGTTTGTATCTCCAACCGGGACTAAAGGTTAGACCCCTTTAGTCCCAGTTTGTGATACAAAGCGGGACTATAGGTTGGCCCTTTAGTCCCGGTTTTTGTTACAAACCGGGACTAAAGGGGCTCGTGGGGCCCTGGCCTGGCACCAGCCTGCCACCACCCCTTCATTCCCGGTTTGTGACACAAACCGGGTCTATAGGTCACAAATGAACCAGGACTAATGCATAGCCGTTTGAACCCAGACTAATGGTCACATTAGTGCCGGTTCATTTATAAACCGGGACTAATGAGCCGAACATTAGGTCGTTTTCCTACTAGTGTGGGAAGATGTGCTTTGTGATGGGTTCGATCTTACGGTGCTTGATCTCAGTGACAGAAGGGGAAATGACATGTATGTATCATTGTTATTAAGGATAACAAGATGGGGTCTATTTCTACATAAATAGATCTTGTCTACATCATGTCATCATTCTTATTGCATTACCTCGTTTTTCCATGAACTTAATACACTAGATGCATGCTGGATAGCGGTCGATGTGTGGAGTAATAGTAGTCGATGCAGGCAGGAGTCGGTCTACTAATCTTGGACATGATGCCTATACAATGATCATTGCCTGGATATCGTCATGATTATTTGAAGTTCTATCAATTGCCCAACAGTAATTGTTTTCCCACCGTTTGCTACTTTTCTCGAGAGACGCCACTAGTGAAACCTACTGCCCCCGGGTCTCTTCTTATCATATTTGCCTTTGCGATCTATTTTTCTTTGCTTTTATTTTCAGTTTTACTAAACCAAAAATACCTTGCTGCACTTTATTCTATTTGCGATCTATTTACACTAGTAGAAAACGGAGCTCTATTACCGGTTTGTAAGGGCCTCTAGTGCCTGTTCTCCAACCGGCACTAAAGGGTGGAGACTAAAGCCCCCCCCCCCTAGTACCAGTTCCTCACGAACCGCCACTAAAGGCCCACCACGTGGCTTGAGATCACGCCGTGGTATGGGGGACCTTTAGTACCGGTTGGCACCAACTGGTACTAAAGCTTTTTTTTGTTTTTTTTTAAAGCTTTGGAAAAAAATGGTTTTTTTTATTTTCAATTTTCTGAATTATTTGATGATTTAGTCTCTAATCACCCCTCCTGACAATAGTAAGCTGTCAATCCTATTAACCCTCAGGAGTTTTGCTTGAGCATTAGGTCACACGTTTCACCGTTTGAGTTTGAAACTATTATTCTAAAAAACAATAATTAATTAGTAACACTAATATTTCTTGAATAAGTAGTTTGACCAGATTTGACCAAAATTCAAAAAACTAAAATAATTATTTAGTAACACTAATATTCTTGAATAACTATTTAGTAAGACTAATATTTCCTGAATAAGTAGTTTGACCACAGTTTGACAAAATTCAAAAAAAATGAAATTTGAGCATATCTTGTTTTCCTTTTAGAATTTGAGGATTCTAAAAAATTTGCAAACAGCCATCCGGTGGTCAAAATCGGATGTGGATTTTTGTGCTGAACATTTTTATATATTATACGTTTTTTTCGACGTCGTATGCAAAAGATATAGTCGTTTTACTTTTTCATCACACTTTTTTGCATAACATGTCCAAATTTAAGTTTTTAGTTTTTCCTAACTTGTAGATGTAGTAACATAACTACATCTCTAAGGATTCTAATTTTTGAAGTTTTTATCATTTTATTTTGTTTTTTTCAAAACTGAAATGGCGATACAGGGTGGGTAGAGTTTGAAAATTGCCCTATAGTCCCGGTTTGTATCTCCAACCGGGACTATAGGTTAGACCCCTTTAGTGCCGGTTCGTGGCATGAACCGGTACTAAAGGTTAGCCCTTTAGTACCGATTTGTGCCACAAACCGGGACTAAAGGGGCTCGTGGGGCCCCGGCCTGACGCCAGCCTACCACCACCCCTTTAGTATCGGTTCATGGCACGAACCAGTACTAAAGGTTCAAAACAAACCGATACTAATGCATAGCCGTTCGAACCGGGACTAATGCTACCATTAGTACCGGGCCAAAATCGAACCGGGACTAATGTGTCTCACATAAGGTCCTTTTTCTTATGTTCTACAAACTAGCAGGTCCAAGTAACTAGAATTTTCTAAGTAATCATCATGGCCTATCTCCTCTACAACATTTTCAATCTCTCTATAGATAAAGTATATGCAAAATTATGTAAAATGCATATACCTAATTAGAACAAAGCAAGTATTTGAAGAACATAAGACAATTATAAGACAAATCCAAGTATTCAAGAAGCAAGTATTGTCAAAACATATGTAAAATTCATATATACCTAATTAGAACAAAGCATGAGAAGCCGCACTCGTGTGAGATGTGTCATGTGCGCAGCGGTGGCGCCGCACAAAGGAGGACCGAGAGGAAACAATGATTCTAGGGTTATGGCGCTTGGATTCTTGGTTTTGTCTCAGCAGAAGTGTAACAGGAACGCTCTAGAACTGGGCCGGGCAAAAAAATCAAATCGGGCTGAACTATTTGGCTTAAAAGCCCATATGTCGGGCTCTGGCGAGATGGCCAAAATTTGTTTTTTCGGCTGAAAATCAAAACTCTACTTTGCAATGGGCGATTTTGTTTTCTTGAAGCTCCAGCCCTACTTGCAGTCGTCAGTCGCTCCGCGAGCTAATCATAAGTTGGCTTTTAAGTTTTATGGCTTGTATGAGATCGTTGATCGTGTTGGCGAAGTGGCTTACAAGGTCGCCTTGCCTTCATCCAGCCGTGTTCATCCAGCCTTCCACATTTCACAGTTACGGAAAGTGTTGACCCCTGACTGTTAGGCACTTCCTCAGTTACCTTTCCTTACGTTCAATTCCAGTTTCCTGAATGGATCTTGCAGCAACGTGTGGTTCGTCGTGACTCGATTTCTCTAGTGCAAGTTCTGGTGAAATGGAATGATACTCCAGTGAAATGGCTATGTGGGAAGACAAGGACAGTCGTAAGCGAAAATTTCCAAGAGCACTAGCTTGGGGGCAAGCCTTTTCTAAGGAAGGAGGGATTGTCAACGATCATGAGGATCAAGAGCCACGCGAAGACGGAATTCAAATTGCTGGCAGGCCCAGACGCAAGCCTCATCTTCTCTCTCAGCTTGGTGGGCCTGAATGGGCCCAAGTGGGGCACTAGTACTTAAGCGAGTGAGTTAGGCATGAGAGGGCAGGTGTCATGGCCGCGTCAGGATCGGGATCGCAGAGGTCTGATAGCGGGAAGGAGAAGGCGGATGCAGGGTTGGAGGCCGCCATGAAGAACATGCGGCTGCAAGAGGGAGAGCTCGATGAAGTCTACGTGGGAGAAGAGGAGATCGGAAAACTTGCAAAGGAGGCCCGTTGGCTAGCTGTCGCAAGGGTAAACACCTCCAAAACTTTTAGTAGCACGGCATTGAAGGAAACCCTAAAGTCCATATGGAACCTAGCTCATGTTCCTGACATTAGGGAAGCCGATGACAATGTTTTTGTCATACAAGTCTTTTGCCTGGGGGATTGGAAGAGAGTAATGTTCCAAGGTCCATGGATCTTCCGTGGACTGATGGTACTCATTGAAGAATTTGATGGAAAGTGTGCTCCAGAATCTGTCAAGCTCGAGAGGATATCAGTGTGGGCGCAGATCCACAAGATCCCAGATTTGTACCGGAAGGAACCTATTGTAGATCAGCTGGCAAGGAGAATTGGCATTGTTAGAAGTGTAGAGCTAAATCCAACACGTTATTTCGAGGGAAATTATATCCGTGTTCGGGCAAGTATAGATGTATCGAAGCCACTGATTCGATGGACACCCTTAAATCTGGCAGGAGAAAGAATTTTTCTTGAGGTTAAATATGAAAAGATTGGATATTTCTGTGGAGTGTGTGGCCTCCTTGGACATGACAAGGAGGAATGCGGTGACGGTGTTCATCCTCCTGATAAAATACAGTGGGGGAAGTGGCTCCTAGCCAAAAGACGGACGACTCAGGTCCACCAAGAAGGTGAACGCCGGTTTGCTTACTTTCGAGGCAGCTTCCGTGGCAGAGGTCGTGCTGGCCGTGGTGCACCTCGTAAGAGGAATTCCAACGAAGCTGGCCTAGATGATGATGGGGAGGAGCGGGACA
>NC_057798.1:46049645-46050643 GCF_018294505.1 Triticum aestivum | reverse complement strand
GTGCTTTTCGCTATGAAGCGATGTGGGAAACCCACCCAGATTTACCCGAGGTAATCATAAATGGCTGGGGCAGTCATGCTCAAGGGAACCCACTGGAGATAGTACGAGAGAAGCTACAGGCTCTTTCTTCCGATTTGAGGCGATGGGAGGCAGATACTTTTGGCTCCGTGAGAAAGAAAATAAGAGAGCTGAAGTCCGAGCTGGACCGGCTCCGAAACAGGCACAACAGGATAGGACCTGACCATCTAGAGCTAAAGATTAACGAAAACTTGGTGGAATTATACCACCGAGAGGAAATCATGTGGAGGCAAAGGGCTCGGATTGAGTGGCTTTCTTCAGGTGATAAAAATACGTTTTTCTTTCATCAAAGAGCAAACAAGAGAAGGAGAAGAAACTTGATTAAGAGCATTGCAGCGGCTAGTGGACTTATCATTGATGATCCGACACAACTGGAGGCTATGGTGACAGAGTTTTATGCATCACTTTTTCGGTTTGAAGGTGTGACCGACATGCACCGAGTCATCAATGCAGTTCCAGTCAAGGTTACTGAGGCAATGAATGATGTCCTTACAGCAGCATACAAGAGGGATGAGGTTAAAAATGCTCTATTCCAAATGTTTCCTCAAAAAGCACCCGGGCCTGATGGTTATCCAGCCCAATTTTTTCAGCATAATTGGGATGTTTGTGGTGATGATGTGACGGATGCAGTTCTTCGGATTATTGATGGAGAGGACAGCCCTGCCTCTATTAATGACACTGTTTTGGTCCTTATTCCAAAGGTATCCAACCCCTCTTCACTTTCACAATTCCGTCCTATCAGTTTATGTAACGTGCTATATAAGATTGCTTCCAAGGTAGTTGCAAACCGTCTTAAGAAGATTTTGCCAGAGATAATTTCTGAGGAGCAATCAGCTTTTGTACCTGGTCGGTTAATCACTGATAATATCATATCTGCATATGAATGCCTGCACTTCATGAAGAGAAATAAGGCAAAAAAA
>NC_057798.1:46048363-46049499 GCF_018294505.1 Triticum aestivum | reverse complement strand
AAAAAAACATAGGTTTTGTGCACTTAAGCTTGATATGATGAAGGCCTATGATCGAGTGGAGTGGTCTTATTTGGAAGCAATCTTGACCAAGTTGGGTTTCAGCCCTCATTGGATTTCTGTGGTCATGAGTATGGTGAGCTCTGTAACTTTCTCAGTCTTATTTAATGGCAAAAGGCTAGAAGAGTTTAAACCATCAAGAGGTATCCGACAGGGAGATCCTCTTTCACCCTATCTATTCTTGCTGGCAGCAGAGGGCCTTTCGTGCCTCCTGAAAGCTAATGCTCAATCATCTAATCTGAGTGGAATAAAAGTGGCAGAGACTGCTCCGGCAGTTAGTCACCTTCTTTTTGCAGATGATAGCCTGTTGTTTTTTAAAGCAAGCCGTGAAGGGGCGGAAGAATTGTCAAACCTTTTGGATATTTATTGTAATGCATCAGGTCAAAGAATTAATCGTGACAAGTCCTCAGTTTTCTTTAGCAAGGGATGCCCAGAAGCCCTGAGAGAGGAGGTAAAAACTTCCCTGGGTGTTACTCAAGAGGCTCTTAATGATAGATACCTTGGCATGCCGACTGATGTTGGAAAATCAAAAAATGGAACCTTTAAATATCTAAAAGACAGAGTTTGGAAAAAGGTCCAGGGGTGGTTGGAAAAGATGTTGTCAGTAGGAGGAAAAGAGGTGTTGATCAAATCTGTTGTTCAAGCTATCCCAGTGTACTCAATGTCATGCTTTAAGCTCCCGAGAGGTCTTTGCGAACATATCAACTCCATCATCCGCAAATTCTGGTGGGGGAGCAAGAATGGAAGCCGCAAAGTAGCATGGGTTTCTTGGGATGTTATGTGTCGGCCAAGGAACATGGGGGGACTTGGTTTTCGTGATCTCGAACTTTTTAATTTAGCATTGCTAGCAAGACAGGCCTGGAGAGTGCTTCAGGACCCACTTTCGTTGAGTTCCAGAATTTTGAAGAGTGTATACTTCCCTGAAACAACTATTTTAGAGGCTCCTTTGGGGAGTCATCCCTCGCAGATATGGCGATCTATACTCGAGGGGAGAGATGTGCTGGCTCAAGGCCTTATACGCAGGATTGGTAATGGGGCTACTACTGAGATATGGCGACACAATTGGCTACCCAGAGAGA
>NC_057798.1:46043883-46047517 GCF_018294505.1 Triticum aestivum | reverse complement strand
CCTGCAATGTTCGCGAACCATGGGTTCCGCCACCTACGGGATTCTCAAAGTTCAATGTCGACGCTGCCATTTCTACGCATAATGGAAGGGGCTCTGCCGCTGTTGTATGCAGGGACGAGCGAGGCATGTACCTTGGCAGTTCAGCAATGGTCTATGCGATCACAGACCCACCAACGCTCGAAACTTTGGCTTGTAGGGAGGCTTTGTCTTTGGCTCTTGACCTAGATGAACACCACCTACTGATTGCATCCGATTGCCAATCAGTGATAAAAGACATTGTAGAAAGAACGGGAGGAGCAAATGCAGCCATAGTGAAGGAGATAACAGCCAGAAGAGAAGAGTTTGGGGCATGCAGGTTTCGTTTTGAGAGTAGAAAGAGCAATTTTGAGGCTCATGCTTTAGCTAGATTTGCTATTTCTTTAGAGATTGGCCGTCATGTGTGGTTTGGCACCCCACATGATTCTGTAATTATCCCCATGAACATCATGAATTAATAAAGGTGGGGGGTTTTACCTCAAAAAAAAAAGGTGGCGAGAGAAGGACTAGTTTGTATTTTCAGTTTGATTTGTAGAAGAAGAAGAAGAACTCCTTCTTTCTCCCCATTCCTCTTGTAGCTCGAGAATTCATGTGTAATGGAGATTGATGGGTGATCGAGACCTAACAATCCAGTCCCTCCATAAAAACACTATAAGAATGTTTAGATCACTATTCTGGTGATCTGAATGCTCTTATACTTCTTTACAGCGGGAGTGAAAAGCGTTCCGCCGTAGATCTAACGATACAAATTTGCTATTGTAAATACGGCTTTCTTTTTTTCAAAACTTGGTCGAGCATACAAAGTTTGACTTCATAAGTGAAAAACTAATACTCCTTATATATTTCAAAACGACGATAAAACATTGTACCAATGTTGGAGGCTTGGAGCTAGTGTCTGTATCCGGCTGTGTCACATTACATGAATTTGGGTCACAACTGCGCAGACAGAGTTGGACAAGTATTGAAATATTGCAGGTTTCTTCCTTATTCTAGTCAAGAGTTAGAGTTGGCCACGCGAATAGAACGCGCCTTATTCTCCTATTGCTGTGTGTATATAAGGAGACGAGTCTCTTGTCGTTATGATCAACACCTACGTACGGCCGGTGACTCAAAAATCGCTCCCCTAGAAAAGCTTCCGGAGTCTTGTTTTCACGTGCTCCCTCCGTTCGGAATTACTTGTCTCGGAAATGGATGTATCTAGCTAGAGCTAGATACATCCATTTCCGAGACAAGTAATTCCGAACGGAGGGAGCACGAGTCACGACCCGAGGCCGACCGATCCATATATGAATCCTCTCGTCGACGCCGTCGAACGTCCCGTCGACATGCAAGCCGGCCGACCTGATGATCTCGTCCCGACAGCCAAGGACGGCGACCTACTCTTCGATCTCGCCGCCGAGACCAGCGTCGACGTAGCCGCCACCATCGCTGGCGACCTAGACGCCGTTGATGATGGTGTCCTGTCCCTGGGGGTGCCAGATAGCTTCACCGGGCCTCTCGTCGACGGCGTGCAGCTCCAGGACGTCGCCGCAGATGACAACGGAGACGACAACGACGACCTCCTGTACCTCGACGGGGTGCAGCTCCAGGAGGACGTTGACAATGACGACGACCCCCTGGTCCTAGCATTGCCAGCAGTAGGAGGTGGGCCTCTCGATCTCGTCGTCATTCCCGCAGACGGCGACGAGCCGGAGAACACCGAGCCTGAGCCGGTCTATGACTATGATAAATTGCGGAGAATCGTCGCCAACTCCAAACACGGGGTCCTGCCACTGGACACCGCCACCGACGACGGTGAGCTGACGCTCCGTGACCTCGCGGCCACCTCCAACGACGGCGTCTTCCCTCTGCTGCTGCTGTGCGACATCCTCCTCCGGGTCCCGGCTAAGACCATCTGCCGCTTCCGCTGCGTGTGCGCCTCCTGGAGGTCCCTCCTTCGCCACCCAGACTTCCTCGCCGCCCACAGGGCCCGCCACCGCCGCCCGCTGGCCCCGCTCATCGCCGCCACCGTGCGCCCGGACCGCAGCGACGGCATGGCGTTGGGCGTCAACCTCCTGGACACCTCCGGCAACGTGGTCAAGAAGATAGGGAGCCACGCCGCCGTGGACAAGAGCTCCCTGCACGGGACGTGCGCGCACGGCGAGCTGGCCTGCCTCATAGGACGGACGGACCGGCGCCTCCGTGTGCTCGACGTGGCCACCGGCGCGGCGGCCACCTTCCCGACGCGGCCTCGCGGGGCCCTCACGTGCACGCTCGCGAGGGTGCCCTCCACGGGAGAGTACAAGGTCCTGGCCATCGTCCTCAAAAGACACAAGAGATGGGGCAACGTTTGGTACGAGCAGGTCGCCATGGTCCTAACCCTGGGAAGCAACGGCGGCGGCAAGTGGAAGGGCAGAGGGAGCCCTCAGGTGATGGTGCGGCGGCGGCACGGCGACGTGGCCGTCGTCAGGGGCGTCGCCTACTTCTCCATGGACTCCTTCCCACACGGCCACCAGCCAGAAGAGCACGTGATCGCCGGGTTCGACCTCGAGACCGAGCAATGGCAGCCGGATCCCTGGTACGGGCCCCCGGTACGCGAGGCCGACGACCACGCCGCCGTCGACCACACCGACAGGAGCCTGGCGGAGGTCAACGGCTTCCTGGTGGCGGCCCACCGCGACAGAGACGCATGTACCATCAAGCTGTGGTTCTGGATGAACGTTGACGTGGAGACTCGTAAATGGTTCGTGCTGTACAAGATCCCCATGGTAGGCCACGAGGGAGTCAGCTTCGAGAAGCCATTGCGGGTGCTGGACGACGGGAAGATCGTCGTCTGGTCGTCGGTGCATGGGTCCCGCGACGGCGTGCTGCAGATATATGACCCGAGCACGGGGACGTTGACGCAAGGGGCGGTGACGGCCAACTGCTACGCCGTTGGCGCCTACACCGGATGCTTGCTGCGTGTTGAGGATCCTCGCAGACACAAGACGCTGGAATTGCTGGCTGCAGGGAATTCAGGTGGTTTGAACAGGACGATTGAGTATGGTTATGGCAGGTGCCGCCGTAAAAAGGCGGCAATTATCCAGAGCATTGCAGTTAGTAGTGTGTATTAAGAGCAATGCTAGACTTACGAAGATATTCTACGTAAGCTAACAGGCAGGCATATGTGGAGGATTGCTATTGGACTTAAGGGGGGATGGGGCCCACCCCCTGAAAATCAGGGGGGCAGAGATAATTAGCGAGAAGGATTTACGTAGAACTTTCGTAACTTCACGTAGGTGTAGAATTATTGGTGTATTAATCAGTTTCAAAATATAGGGCAGTCATTGGCAGGTTATTTGTTTTTACATGTTTTAGTCTAGTAAAAAAAATAGTTTTTAAGAATATAGTATCATTGTTTATCTTTTCTGAAAGGGCACCACTAGGCGCCGGCGCACCGGCCGAAACTTTCGGCCGGTCTAGCCATAGCCGCTCGATGCGAGCCGCGCGGGCGGTTGGATCTGGAGCAAAAAAAATAAAATTGCCCCAGCTTCTTCTTCCTTGGGCCCCCGTGGCGCATCTCCGGCGAGATCTCCCGTGGCTCGCAGCCCAGCAAGGCCCCCGCGGCGCATCTCCAGCG
>NC_057798.1:46042634-46043736 GCF_018294505.1 Triticum aestivum | reverse complement strand
CGTCGCCGGCCGCAGCACCCTTCGTGGAGCTAGTGTTGTTCCTCGTCCTTAATTTGCCGGTCGCAGCAAAAAATTCCACCGGTCGTAGCAAAAATTCTTGACGCTTCCAGCAAAAACCAATAAAACGCTGGCAGCAAAATTGGAAAAAATCGACACCGTTCCAACAAACCAAAAACCTGATGGTAGCAAAAAATTGAAGCTTGTTCCAGCAAATCGAAATGCTAGTGGTAGCAAAAATGAAAAAATCGAGCGCTGGTTCCAGAAAAATCAAGAAGCCGGTGGTAGCAAAAATTGACACTGGTTGCATCAAACCACAAAACGGTTGTAGCAAAATGATTCCAGCAAAAAAAGATGGCAGCAAAATTTGGTTAGTTCCAGCAAAAAACGAAGACGGTGGTAACAAATTAGTACACTGGTTCGAGCAAAAACAAACATGGAAGCAAAAATCTGGAGTTGAAGAAAGAAGTTTGAACGAAATGGTTCCAAAAAGATGCAACCAGTTTAGCAGAAGCTACAACCGGCGATTCAAAAAGCTACAACCGGCTTGGCACAAAAAATCGGGCAGATCTTCTTCCGCCATGGCTGCTGCGCGGGGCACTGGGGCAGGGGGGGGAGGAGGGTCGCCGGAGTTGCAGCCGCGTTGGTTTCTTGTGGTCACTGTGGAGGTGCTCGTGGCATCGGCCTCGGAGCTGCTCCGCGGCAGCGAACTCACACGGGATGTAGCAGGCAAGTTCATGGCTGCTGCATGGAGAAGAGACAGAGAGGAAGAGGGGAGATTGAGGGGGAGCGAGAGGTGGATGGATAAGAAAGGGAGAACGAGCGGTGCACGGGTCCCACAGAACACGTCGTTGCAAGAGGACCAGGGACCGCTCGATCTCTCTTTCATCGTACGTGTCGCGTGTGACCGGCCCAATCTTCGGCCGGCACACCGGCCACAAACGTTTCCCTTTCTGAAAGGCTTGAAATCACCTTAACTCTCTCTCTCTCTCTCTCTCTTGAAATCACCCGACCACTGCCACCAAATCCATAGGTGCTGCAATTGAGATTCGACGGATTGCGACGTCGATGATGTTTCTAAAACATAGTCAATGTTGCAATGTGG
>NC_057798.1:46022032-46042330 GCF_018294505.1 Triticum aestivum | reverse complement strand
GGGGGGCACTCAAAATAACAATTCATCGAAGAGCACAACAAGGCTCGTGTTGTAAAGCGCTGAGTGTAACATGAGTCTTGTTGCAGGTCTGCCGGGGGATATCGCACGTCTGTTAGGGGCTCCATCCAACGGTTGCGGAGAGGGTCGATCTTTTCATATTATCACCCAACCGATGTATAGGGCTCCCCTTATCTGAGAGGAATTCTTTGTTTTTTTAGGGGTAGGAATTTGTTTATCTGTTAATTTGCAGCATGTGTGTCTCGGCCAATTATTTCCATGCTGAAGGCCCATGCCTGGTATGCCAATATGGCGACTTCCCGGTGAAGGACCGCACTCCCACCGGAGCACACCCTCCCTCACTGTCACCGGCCTACTGTCGTTCTTTTTTTTTTGCGAAAAAACTTTCAATCTATTCATCTTCAATCATGACAGTACAATGAATACCAGAAATAAAAATTACATTCAGATTTCGTAGACCACCTAGCGACGACTACAAGTACCGAAGCGAGCCGAAGGCGCGCCGCCGTCATTGCCCCTCCATCGCCGGAGCCGGGCACAACTTGTTGTAGTAGACAATCGGGAAGTCGTCGTTCTTTCGCAAAAAAAAATGTAGCGGTGGGTTCAGATTTTCACCAGTCCAACAACTAATTTTTTTGGTCCAATCTCGTTTTACAATTGTACAAAGGAAAACTTTTTAAATCAACTGACTGAATTTGTCAATCCGTCAGCCGCCTTTGCCTTATCCTTCCGCAGCCAACCACAACCACACGTCTAACCCGTGCGTTTTCCCCCTCCGACGATGAATTGGTGACACGTGCAGTTTCCTTTGTACAGTAATTCTACCCAACCTGTTTTTCTTTCTTTGATAATAATTTTAATAATAAAATAAGATGGTACTATGTTTGTCCACATGGGGCCTCCAATGTTGACGTTATAATTCACCCTCGAATGAGGAAATGAAGTTTGTGAAACTATGGGGTCGTTCGGTAGCTAGTCCACCCGCTCTGCAGTATTTTAGAATCTGCAGAGTACTGTTTCTCTCGCTCCGTACTTTTTAACTACAACTCCCGTCGACTCCGGGAGCGGCCTTGTGGAGCGGAGGCCCTCCGAACAGGCCCTATATTACAGTCAATTGCAGTCATCATGTATGTTTCGTCAGTGATTGTGTTTTCTTCAAGTCATGAGTTGTTGATGGCAACCGTTTATTGATTCCCTCTTGCATTGAGTGAACAAGGCTCGTGTTGTAAAGCGTTGTTGAATATATTATGCATGTATATTATGTCTTGGGCCCATCTTCTAGTTATCTTATATAGTTAAGGTTGTGGCCTCCATCATGTACATCATATATACGTGTCCAGTGCACCGATCAATGTAATTGTGTTGCACGGCCTAAACATTGTCTTCCACATGTTATTAGCGGGTCTTTTTTTTTACATGTATTACTCTAGTAAAAAAAACAGTTGAGCTACTACCTTAGGTTTGTTTTACTAGAGTAGCGGTGGGTTCAGATTTTCACCGGTCCAACAGTTTTTTTTCGGTTCAATCTTGTTTTACAGTTGTACTACGAAGGAAAACTTGGCCATGCACCACTCTATCACTTTGCCTTATCCTTCCGCAGCTCACCACCCTCGTTGATGTAAAATCAGCTCAATAAGCCCCAAAAGCATCCCTTCTCATCTCGCTCACAGCTCACCCCGGCAGCCAAGCCCAAACCACGAGCACTTGTCGGCGTGGTCGGCGCTACAATACAACGCTCTCGACACAGCAGAGGCACCGAGGCTCCGATGCAACGCTTGTCTGCGGTGGCCCCGACGCACCGGTGTGACGACCCTTTTTGCACCAGCTAGGTTGTGGCCGGCCTAGCGGCACCGGCTGGCCGTGGATCTCGGACGCTCATGGTGTTGCAAAGCGGTGTCCTACGCGACGTGCTCCGCTCGGGATGCTATAGTGAAGTGTGTTGGGGCTACAAATGGAGTGCTGCCAATGGAGCATCACGTGGGGTCGATGTTGAGCTTTGTCGAGGCTGCAATGAAGCACCAGCCGAGCTGCATTGAAGCACGGCGGGGCTGCAACGAAGCGCAAACGGGTCGTTGAAGCTCGTTGGGGGTTGCAATGGAGCATCTGTTTCAATAAGCTTATATAAGAGTTGTTAGGTACTCGGGTCAACGTGAAGTCACTTAGAGTGCCCCGTGGCAGTTTTTAATTAGAGCATTGCATTTAACTAATTATTTAAATGGCATATTGTAACACCCCAAAATTTTAACCATGTTTTAATTATTAAAATTTTGCCAGGAGTTTAAAAACTTTGCTTCCTGGATTTTCTGTTGATTTCAAAACCCTTTTTCTTTAATATTGAGGAGTTTTACCCAAGTGGAAACTTTCCAAAAATGTATTGGACTTCTATGCTCTCTCATTATAACAATTCTTAATCAGTAGATTTATTTATTTAATTATTTCTCTCTGAGCTTTATTCCTTAAAAATGACTTCCATTAGTTTTGGAGCTCTTTTTGAACTACAACCATTTGAGTAATTTAACTAAAATTCCAACCAAAATTTGGAGATGTCATGTGATGTTTCTAAATCACTTTTATGCAAAAATATACTTCATTCATTTAATATTTTGAGTTCTACACCTAATTTTCAAATCTGGTCCAGTGGGCAGTTTTGCACTACAGCCTATTTAAATATTTCTTTAAAGCCTCCACCAAAATTATGGGATGCCGGTGGTAGCTTGCAATTCAACTTTATGCAAAAACCTAGAGATGTTCTTTGGAAAAATTGAGTGAATCAACCTCTTTTTCATTCTGGTCCAGCCTTGTGATTTCTACTGCAACCCTAATTATTTTTGCTCTAGTGACCTTGTGCTTTCTCCTACTTGTAGTACACCTTACCAAGCCCTTAAGTCCAGGAGATTGGACCCATTGGGAGATTTTTGGTCCATGCTTTGATGCCATTTACCTTCTGTCCAGAAACTAAAGATTTGCAAAACTTGCACTAGCAAGTTTCTTCTTTTGCCCAAATGACCTTACCACTCTCTTTTGCTATTAAAGAGACACTAGCCTGGAGAATTTGGCCACTCCAAGTAATGCCTAGGTGCCTGTGGCATTTTGTCGAACACCTTGAGTGCATGAACAGCTTTGACATGACTTTTGTCATTGCACTATGACCTTGCACCTCTGGGAAAACTAACATGTCCACTAAGCCTCTTGATGACTTTAACCTAGGTCTGTTAAACCCCAACCTCACACGAGACCTCTAGCATGTCCTGGCATTTTGTCAAGCACGTCCCGTGCGTGCTCTGGGCGCGCCCAGAGCGCGCGTTTTGCACGTGCCGCGATCGAGCCGCCGCGTCTCGCCCCGCACCCTTTCTGGCCCTTGCCAACCGCAGCCAGCACGCCACGTCTCCTTCTACACCCCAAAGCCACCGGACCACCCCTGGCACCCCATAGCGCCACCGTCAGGTCGGCCGTGGCAGCTAGCTGACGGCCGCATGCAGGCCCCGGCCGTGTCGGCGCCGCCCGAGCCACTCCCGCTCGCCACCTGCCCCTGGAGCAGCTCAGACTCATCCACAAGCGCGTCCTCTAGCTCTCGTCACCGCCACGTCGCCCTGACCGCTACAGAGCGGCGGTTCGCCGGCGACCTTATCCTCGGCCGGGGAACCGCCATGGATGCGCTATAAATAGGACCCCCGAACTCGTCCAGGCCTCAAGCAACCTCTCTCACTCCCCCACCGATCCGCTCGTAGCAGTAGGAAGACCAGAGGGGTCGTCTTCCTCATCTCCGGCAATCACAGCCGCCGCCACTGTCTCGATCACTCCGGCGCCACCAGGGCCTCCCCCTCTCCACTCTCTTCACCAGGAACTCCCTCTCCCTCTCGTGAGTCCATCCCCCTACTCAATTTTTGATCAGGACTCGCCGCAGGAAAAAACCACTCTGCCTGACGGCCACCGTCCGCTGCGGAGCTCGCCGCCGGCAGCTCCGTCCACCCCCGGGACCATAACGACTACCGGAGGGACCGCCTCGACCCCTAAGCCCGCGGGTGACGTCTGTTTCTCGAACGGTGCCGCCGTTCGCCGGCGAGCATCGCCGGAGTTCCGCCCCCTCTCGGGCAGAGGAAGAGGAGAGAGGGTCGACTGGTCAAACCTGACCAGTGGGCCCTTGGACCCACTGTCAATGACCCACGCACGGTCCACGCTGGAGTAAGTGGAGGCGTAAATCCAAAATATGCCTTCGACATGGTCAGTAATCGAAACGTTTTTCTTTTTCTGATTTTTTTTAAAAACAAATTTTGACCAAAACTTTGACTGTCCATAGCTTTTTAAATATAACTTCAAATGAATTGATTCTTTTTCCTACCTTTCTCAAATTTTGCCTAGTTTATTTTAAGATTTATTTCAAAAAAATTCAGACAACTTTTTGGTACTGTTTTTAAAACAATATATTGATCCAAATATTTTTAAATAGGATTTTTGGAGAGAGGAGAAAGCTTTCAAAAGTTTTGGAGTGCACGCTGCCTTTCCACACCTTGAAGGCAAGCATTCTGAACCCTGACATAATATTTTTGTGTGTTATTTGGCACGCTTATAACACCGCCCTAATACGGAGAACGCGTTATTTTATGTGGAGACGCGATCATTTACTTGAATTGCATATTTGTAATTTCATTGCTGTTGGAAATGAATATACCTGTGATGGTAATCATCCTCATGTGCTTTGCATGCATGCCGGAAAAGAATCCGGGAAAGCCTCTGCCTTGGGTAGGCGTGAGCTTGTCGCCGGTCTCCCTCGGGACGGTTATGTCCGGTATGGCATAGTAGGGTATAATGAGTGGTGATTCTGTTGGTTGAAATATTTTTGTTACACATATCATGCAGGAAATACTTAAACCTCCTGAGTCGACCATAGATCGAGTCTTGTTCCAGTAACCCCCACACTTGTTTCGTACTACCACTTGTCCCTGCTATAGGTAGGGTACGGTTCAGTAAGTTGTCAACCCCTTTCTAGCACACACTGTACAGAGAGGCCATGGTGGAAGATGCCGGTTGTAGCTGGTAGGCAGGCCACCTGGTCCGGGGGCATGGGTGTTTCCGGTTGGGACCGAGAGGGGAGGCCACCCCTTAGAGCGCGCGATATAAATTTGATCCCATGCTACGCGAGGTTGTAGCCTCCCCACTTAGAGTTTTGCTTGACAGGTGCCATGGGTGATTCCAGACACCTGTGAGATAAGCTGGTGTGTGCAGGTCAGGTGTGTTTTCAATTAAAAGACCATAGACGGAATTAGTCCCGATGGACTAAAGGAATCCGTTACTCGTGGGTAAAGAGTACACCCTCTGCAGAGATTAAACCTATTCGAATAGCCGTGTCCATGGTTAAGGACTGCAGTCTGGGATGGGTCAAGTGTCGGTCTTAGTGTCGGCCTTCGGAGGAGAAACTGTTAAACCAGAACTGGGATCACGACTTGAGACTTGTGATGATCTTGATTATTATTTGTTGTGGACTAACCCGTTATATTATTGGAATTATCGAGTATCCCTGGGATGGTTCTACCTCCTGGATATCCACTGTGATTATTTATAAGCCCTTTATGTGGTGTCGCTGAGACGCCCGACTGTGGCATGCTTGTCATTTATTTACCTTATAAGCCCTTTATGTGGTGTCGCTGAGACGCCCGACTGTGGCATGCTTGTCATTTATTTACCTTATAAGCCCTTTATGTGGTGTCGCTGAGACGCCCGACTGTGGCATGCTTGTTATTTATTTATTTTATAAGCCCTTTATGTGGTGTCGCTGAGACGCCCGACTGTGGCATGCTTGTTATTTATTTTATAAGCCATTTGTGCGGTGTCGCTCAGACACCCGACTGAGGCATTTCTCTTTGTTTACTAACCTTTCGAGGCGTCGCTTCAGACACCCGATCGGTGCATTCAATTATTACTATGTTATTGCATATCCATAAATAACCTGCTTGCATGCATCAGAAATTTTTTTTTGTGACTGACGTCATGATCATAAAATATTTCAGAACATAATTATCGTTGTTATATTATACCCGTGTTCATAATGTTTGCGATACATTCAAAAGTACTCACTGGCTTGTCCCTGGCTATTGTCTTGGCCAGATTTCTTGCGCAGAGAGAAGCGACCGTGATGACAGCCCCGGAACCTACGCAATGGTGATAGCAGCCTCGCGAAGATAGGAGTTAACATGGTCAGCTGTTCCTGTGGGAAATGGAGTCCCATAGACGCTGATGATCCACAACCGCTTCCGCCTTCAACCACTAGAAACCATTTGTTGTACTCGCAGACCAGAATGGTCTTGTACTGCATATTATTATTTTGCTTGGAATTTCTGTATCGAGTTGGTGCCTCATCAGCTAACAGTAATCCTGGGGCTGATGAGCACAAGGGCCATTTTCTGGAAATTAATACCCGGAAAACCGGTCGCGACAAACTTGGTATCAGAGTCAGGCTGACCATTGGCTAATCCTATCTTAGCCAGGTCGAAAAACCTAGGTAAACCAACCTTCAGACCTTAACCAAACCCCGACCAAGCTTCTCGTGCAAGATAGCCATACAGTAAGCCTGCCACCTTTTGACAGTCGGTGCCCAACCTATCATCTTAGCCTGTCGATCACGCATCAGTGACCGACGCCCAATATGTCCCATCCGCAAGCGTGCGAAGGAAGACTCCGTTCCCTTTTCTGTAAAAAGGGCACGCTAGCCTCAACCCAGCACAACACAGCCTCTTCCCCGAACCAAGCCATAATGCCTAGCTCCGTAGTGCATAATGAGACCACAACAACCAACCTTGGAGGTTTTGTGACCATACTTGCAAACCTCACCCGTCGTGCCTATGCGTTAGAAGAGCCTCCAGAATATGTTGTGTACCAAGGACCCATGAGCGGTAAGAGCCGTCAATTCTGGGCCACTGTGCACATCTACGGTAGGGGTCTGTCGCCAAAATGCCCCTACAGGTTCACCGGAAGGACAACTTCCTTCAAGCCACAAGCCATCCAGCTAGCTGCTCGAGAGGCTATAGTTCAACTCTGGTAGTTGTCGCCCAGAGTTAACTGTCGCTCGTTCTACTACTACCCTAGGCGTGAAGGGTATGGTAGACCACCCCAAGTTGCCAACGGAGATCACGAGACGGATCCTGCATTGTTGCACCTAGTGCGCTATGTAGGTGCACTAGAGGCACTGTTCGATCAAATCACCATTGATCTGATCGCAGCTCGTGGAGAGCTGATTCACCGAGCCCCGGCAAGCAGGGAAGACGAGCCCGACGCCATCAACCCAGTCGTGTTGTTCGGACACCCGATCAATACCCTGAGGTCAGCCCCAGCCATCAACCAAGGTGATTTGATGACCCCGGAAGTGCTTAGTCGCCTTTTGGGAACACACTCCAACGGGATTGTGGCCAACAATCCCCGCGATGGTCATCATCGCTACCCCGACCCTGCAGCCTCTCAACCACCTCCAGCTAATCCCGGCGGTGAGACCCATGGAGAAGCCTCGACATCCACAAGGCACGCCTGTTTGGATATAAACGAGGTAGACTAAGTCACCCGAGTAGTGCCGAGTCTCAGTGTATCCTCGCTTTGTAATCGTGTGACCTTGTAAGTAAACGCAGCCTGTTTTTGTGCCTCTGTTTTAATAGTAACCTTGCATAGTTGTGTCAGCCTACAGTTGCATTTTTATTCCAGGCACAGCTGCCAACAACCAACCCCGACGACTCCCACAGTAACACATACCTTTTGTGAGATATGTGTATCTGTGGCTTTGACCCCGACCCTTGGAGCTAAACTGGCAAATTTATTACCTTTCACCACGGTAAATAACTAGCCCGGATGCTATATAAGAAGGCCACCTCGTGACCTTACCAAGCACCCCTCACCTCATGCACCACCCTCACAACCATTTCCTGCTATGCCGAGCCCTAGTATTTATCTAAGAACCCCAGATGCAACCCCGGGTAGTTTTATCAAAATATTGTGGGACTTTACCTGCAGTACCATGGGTTCTACCCAGCCACCCCAGTACGAGCTGTTCAAATCGAGAATCACACCTTCCACCTCGAAATATTGGGCAGCAGTACACATCCCTCCCGTAGACTCCAACCAAGACCCAACGGAGGTCTCCTTCGTGGGGAAATCTATGCCGACCCCACATATGGCCATAGAAGCTGCTGCTTACGAAGCACTCGCTCGCCTTCGATTCGCAGTACCCTATGCCAGTGAACGAGGGTATTATTACTTTCCGAGCCGTGCAGCACCCGGAGAAGTAATATCTTTTCCCGGTGGACGATTTGAGAAAGACCCAGTACTGGCCAACCTTGTCCAGTACGTCATCGCTCAAGAACGTTTGAACCAGCAAGTAATGGGTTATCTCCAGAGTCTCACTGATTTGAATCCTCAGATTGCCATCGGCAGACCACTGAGGCCCGACCAGGAGAGACACATACATCGACTGGTCAATCCACTCCCTCCGATAGAAGAGGAGTGTGTCCCAGTACCAGAGACATTTTTGCGGGAACCCGTCCAGTTACCGTTTTCATTTTAGGCGTCACTACTGTGTTTATTATTGCAACATTTATTATTGTGTTGTAACTTATGCATGGTACCCTGAGTTTGTGCACGAGTCGATTATTTGGTTTCTACTAATATGAGTAGTTTTCATTGTGATTTTTTTAAGTTAACCATTGTCCCCGCGAAAAATCCTGGAGTGAGATTTCTTTTCCCTGAGTTGCTGCATCGTTTATCTTCTCACTACATGGATTATTTTTTATTCACGCAGCACCACGGCAGCAGACCCACAACCACTCAGACTCTTACACTGCTTGCAAAGACACGTAACCGTGTTGCATCTCACCGACCACCTCCCTAAGCGCACCACAACCTCCAAAGGAGAGATTAGTGGATAACCGTCTAGATACTAGTCACCTCCGGCACACCGGCAACAGTTAACACCCGGCATCACACCTAGTCCTCGTGATCACCGCCACCGCGGAGAGCCAGCACCCGAGCGGCAGCATCACGGCGATCATCGAGGATCATCGCGCACAGGAGCACGGAGAGCCCCAGCACTGCCGCCAGCCCTCCGCACACCAGGATCACGTACCAGTCCGGCACCGCCTCCGCCATTAGAGCCTCGTCTCGAGCTCCTGTAAGCAGTAATGGAGGAGAAGGAGGAGGAGAAACAAGGCCAGGTGCGAAGAAGAAGAAGGAGCACCGCGGTCATTTTATAGCTTGAGATCGGTGTACGGTGGGCGAAGCCCACCAGTGCCACTCGTCGCCCGATCGCCGGCGTTCGGAGGCGAATCCACGAGCAGTGCCGACAGCGCACTGGCCCGCGAGGTGAGTGCACGCTGCACCGGCAGCAAGCACGTCGCGCACTACCACAGAACGACCTAGATGCCCTACGCGCTAGACGTCGCCGGTGGAGAAAGCGCGGGGAAGCACGCGGGAGAGAGGAAGAAGAGAGAGCCAGAGGAAGAAGGAGAGACTGACAGTGGGCCCTGGGTCCACATGTCAGCCAGAGGAAGCACGGTGCTCTCGGGTACGACCAGTGTATTTTAGAATTTAGAATTTATTCTAAATTTACTACGTCCAACGTAGGAATCACTCGTTTTTTTCCTAAAACGTGTATTTCTCCACACAGCGCCAGTATCCCACACTGTGGTTTCACACCACTTATTGCCCTCTCACTGTAGCCGCATTTTACCTCTTAAGTAAAGTAATTGTTTTGATCTGTTAAAAGTATTATTTTCAAAAACAATCCTTAGCAAATCTCGAGGACGAGATTTTTCTTAAGGGGGTAGTGTTGTAACACCCCAAAAATTTAACCATGTTTTAATTATTAAAATTTTGCCAGGAGTTTAAAAACTTTGCTTTCTGGATTTTCTGTTGATTTCAGAACCCCTTTTCTTTAATATTGAGGAGTTTTACCCAAGTGGAAACTTTCCGAAAATGTATTGGACTTCTATGCTCTCTCATTATAACAATTCTTAATCGGATTTATTTAATTATTTCTCTCTGAGCTTTATTCCTTAAAAATGACTTCCATTAGTTTTGGAGCTTTTTTTGAACTACAACCATTTGAGTAATTTAACTAAAATTCCAACCAAAATTTGGAGATGTCATGTGATGTTTCAAAATCACTTTTATGCAAAAATATACTTCATTCATTTAATATTTTGAGTTCTACACCTAATTTTCAAATCTGGTCCAGTGGGCAGTTTTGCACTACAGCCTATTTAAATATTTCTTTAAAGCCTCCACCAAAATTATGGGATGTTAGTGGTAGCTTGCAATCCAACTTTATGCAAAAACCTAGAGATGTTCTTTGGAAAAATTGAGTGAATCAACCTCTTTTTCATTCTGGTCCAGCCTTGTGATTTCTACTGCAACCCTAATTATTTTTGCTCTAGTGACCTTGTGCTTTCTCCTACTTGTAGTACACCTTACCAAGCCCTTAAGTCCAGGAGATTGGACCCATTGGGAGATTTTTGGTCCATGCTTTGATGCCATTTACCTTCTGTCCAGAAACTAAAGATTTGCAAAACTTGCACTAGCAAGTTTCTTCTTTTGCCCAAATGACCTTACCACTCTCTTTTGCTATTAAAGAGACACTAGCCTGGAGAATTTGGCCACTCCAAGTAATGCCTAGGTGCCTGTGGCATTTTGTCGAACACCATGAGTGCATGAACAGCTTTGACATGACTTTTGTCATTGCACTATGACCTTGCACCTATGGGAAAACTAACCTGTCCACTAAGCCTCTTGATGACTTTAACCTAGGTCTGTTAAACCCCAACCTCACACGAGACCTCTAGCATGCCCTGGCATTTTGTCAAGCACGTCCCGTGCGTGCTCTGGGCGCGCCCAGAGCGCGCGTTTTGCACGTGTCGCGACCGAGCCGCCGCGTCTCACCCCGCACCCGTTCTGGCCCTTGGCCAACCGCAGCCAGCACGCCACGTCTCCTTCTACACCCTAAAGCCACCCCGACCACCCCTGGCACCCCACAACGCCACCGTCAGGTCGGCCGTGGCGGCTAGCTGACGGCCGCATGCAGGCCCCGGCCGTGTCGGCGCCGCCCGAGCCACTCCCGCTTGCCACCTGCCCCTGGAGCAGCTCAGACTCATCCACAAGCGCGTCCTCTAGCTCTCGTCGCCGCCACGTCGCCCTGACCGCTACAGAGCGGCGGTTCGCCGGCGACCTTATCCTCGGTCGCGGAACCGCCATGGATGCGCTATAAATAGGACCCCCGAACTCGTCCAGGCCTCAAGCAACCTCTCTCACTCCCCCACCGATCCGCTCGTAGCAGTAGGAAGACCAGAGGGGTCGTCTTCCTCATCTCCGGCAATCACAGCCGCCGCCACTGTCTCGATCACTCCGGTGCCACCAGGGCCTCCCCCTCTCCACTCTCTTTACCAGGAACTCCCTCTCCCTCTCGTGAGTCCATCCCCCTACTCAATTTTTGATCAGGACTCGCCGCAGGAGAAAACCACTCTGCCTGACGGCCACCGTCCGCTACGGAGCTCGCCGCCGGCAGCTCCGTCCACCCCCGGGACCATAACGACTACCGGAGGGACCGCCTCGACCCCTAAGCCCGCGGGTGACGTCTATTTCTCGAACGGTGCCGCCGTTCGCCGGCGAGCATCGCCGGAGTTCCGCCCCCTCTCGGGCAGAGGAAGAGGAGAGAGGGTCGACTGGTCAAACCTGACCAGTGGGGCCCTTGGACCCACTGTCACTGACCCACGCACGGTCCACACTGGAGTAAGTGGAGGCGTAAATCCAAAATACGCCTTCGACGTGGTTAGTAATCGAAACGTTTTTCTTTTTCTGATTTAAAAAAAAACAGATTTTGACCAAAACTTTGACTGTCCATAGCTTTTTAAATATAACTCCAAATGAATTGATTCTTTTTCCTACCTTCCTCAAATTTAGCCTAGTTTATTTTAAGATTTATTTCAAAAAAAATCAGACAACTTTTTGGTACTGTTTTTAAAACAATATATTGATCCAAATATTTTTAAATAGAATTTTTGGAGAGAGGAGAAAGCTTTCAAAAGTTTTGGAGTGCACGCTGCCTTTCCACACCTTGAAGGCAAGCATTCTGAACCCTGGCATAATATTTTTGTGTGTTAGTTGGCACGCTTATAACACCGCCCTAATACGGAGAACGCGTTATTTTATGTGGAGACGCGATCATTTTGAATTGCATATTTGTAATTTCCTTGCTATTGGAAATGAATATACTTGTGATGGTAATCATCCTCATGTGCTTTGCATGCATGCCGGAAAAGAATCCGGGAAAGCCTCTGCCTTGGGTAGGCGTGAGCTTGTCGCCGGTCTCCCTCGGGACGGTTATGTCCGGTATGGCATAGTAGGGTATAATGAGTGGTGATTCTGTTGGTTGAAATATTTTTGTTACACATATCATGCAGGAAATACTTAAACCTCCTGAGTCGACCATAGATCGAGTCTTGTTCCGGTAACCCCCACACTTGTTTCATACTACCACTTGTCCCTGCCATAGGTAGGGTACGGTTCAGTAAGTTGTCAACCCCTTTCTAGCACACACCGTACAGAGAGGCCATGGTGGAAGATATCGATTGTAGCTGGTAGGCAGGCCACCTAGTCCGGGGACATGGGTGTTTCCGGTTGGGACCGAGAGGGGAGGCCACCCCTTAGAGCGCGCAATATAAATTTGATCCCATGCTACGCGAGGTTGTAGCCTCCCCACTTAGAGTTTTGCTTGACAGGTGTCGTGGGTGATTTCAGACACCTGTGAGTTAAGCTGGTGTGTGCAGGTCAGGTGTGTTTTCAATTAAAAGACCATAGATGGAATTAGTTCCGATGGACTAAAGGAATCCGTTACTCGTGGGTAAAGAGTACACCCTCTGCAGAGATTAAACCTATTCGAATAGCCGTGTCCATGGTTAAGGACTGCAGTCTGGGATGGGTCAAGTATCGGTCTTAGTGTCGGCCTTCGGAGGAGAAACTGTTAAACCAGAACTGGGATCACGACTTGAGACTTGTGATGATCATGATTATTATTTGTTGTGGACTAACCCGTTATATAATTGGAATTATCGAGTATCCCTGGGATGGTTCTACCTCCTGGATATCCACTGTGATTATTTATAAGCCCTTTATGTGGTGTCGCTGAGACGCCCGACTGTGGCATGCTTGTCATTTATTTACCTTATAAGCCCTTTATGTGGTGTCGCTGAGACGCCCGAATGTGGCATGCTTGTCATTTATTTACCTTATAAGCCCTTTATGTGGTGTCGCTGAGACGCCCGACTGTGGCATGCTTGTTATTTATTTATTTTATAAGCCCTTTATGTGGTGTCGCTGAGACGCCCGACTGTGGCATGCTTGTTATTTATTTTATAAGCCCTTTATGCGGTGTCGCTCAGACACCCGACTGAGGCATTTCTCTTTGTTTACTAACCTTTCGAGGCGTCGCTTTAGACACCCGATCGGTGCATTTTATTATTACTATGTTATTGCATATCCATAAATAACCTGCTTGCATGCATCAGAGATTTTTTTTTTGTGACTGACGTCATGATCATAAAATATTTCAGAACATAATTATCGTTGTTATATTATACCCGTGTTCATAATGTTTGCGATACATTCAAAAGTACTCACTGGCTTGTCCCTGGCTATTGTCTTGGCCAGATTTCTTGCGCGGAGAGAAGCGACCGTGATGACAGCCCCGGAACCTACGGAATGGTGATAGCAGGCTCGCGAAGATAGGAGTTAACCTGGTCAGCTGTTCCTGTGGGAAATGGAGTCCCATAGACGTTGATGATCCACAAACTGCTTCCGCCTTCAACCACTAGAAAACATTTGTTGTACTCACAGACCAGAATGGTCTTGTACTGCATATTTTTATTTTGCTTGGAATTTCTGTATCAAGTTGGTGCCTCATCAGCTAACAGTAATCCTGGGGCTGATGAGCACAAGGGCCATTTTCTGGAAATTAATACCCGGAAAACCGGTTGCGACACATATGTATTATTAAAAGGATTGCATTTTTATTTTTGAAGGGCATGGCATTTATTATTAGTAACAATGGTAGTTTTTACTTTTTGTGAAAAGAATGGCACTTTTATGACTGAGAGAACGGCATTTTTAATTATTGACAGGTGGCAGTTTTATTTTTGAGAGAATGTCATTTTTATTATTGTTGACATGGCATTTTTGTTTGTAAAGAGGATGGCATTTTTAATGTCAATAGGATGACATTTTTAATGTTGAGAGGATAGCATTTTTTATGTTTAATTGCATGGAAGCTTTTTTGGGATTATCCAGATAAAATATTTTATCAGAGGATGGCAGTCTCATAAAGTTTCACGTCAATTTTTTTCAAAGCATGCCATTTCAATAAAATTTGCGCGTATTTTTTAATTCATGGCATTTTTGTTTATCAAAGATGGAAGTTTTTTTTTATCCGGAGGATGGCAGTTTTTAAGTTTAGCATGGCAAAAAAAAGCAGATCACTCAAACCATTTTTTGTTGTTTTAAAGCTGTATTTTTCTGAGGGTTTTTTTAAAGTTGTAATGTGGCAATTTTAAACAAGAAAAACACTTTAACTGGGCCTTTTGGGTCTGGGGGGTAACGCTGGGCCTGCCTGCTGGCGAAAGAGCAAAAATGGTCGCTGGGAGCTCCTCCAGATTTTGGCGTCGGAAAAAAAAAACTTTCGGCCGATGGATCTCCTCTCCGCCGCCTACGGCGCCACCTCCGACGACGACGCCGACGCCGCCCCGGCTCCCAGCTGGCCCGCCTCAGTCGCCCCGCCTCCCCCGAAGCGGCCGCGGTGGGAATCTCCCCCGTACCCTGGATACCCACCACCTCCTCCCCTCCCCACCCCGCGACCGGCCCCACCCCAAGCGGCGCCGCCGCTGGCTGGCAGAAGGTACGTCTCCAAGAGGGAGCGCGCCCTCCTGGCGGCATCCCAGCCTTCCGTGGGCTCCGCGGCACCGCTTCCTCCGCTGGTGGCGCCGGAGTCCGACTCCCCAGGTGAGGACACCCTTGACCCCCTTCTGACAACCACTGCACAAGTTGGATAAGACATTCCGAGTTCCTGGTCGCGGTTAGATCTGCAAAATTGATGTCTGAATATGCATTCTGTCCAAATGTTTAAGTGAGACTCGTGTCATCTATGTAAGATAAACTTGAGCCGTCATTCGTCAATAGCATAATGCAAATTTTAGTATCGATCTGATCTTGTATATTTACATACCGGTAATGGTTGAACTTGAAACTATCTGAGGGATTGTGGAGAATTACTGGGTAAATGTGAATTAAAATGTCTGAATTGTTAAAGAAAATTGAAGCCCTGTTTTGTACGTTATTGTGATATTTGGCTTCTTAAACACCATTTGTGTTCCTTGCTCATATGCTCTATGCTTCTTATTGCAGTTGTTGGATCTTTTGCTGATTCAAATGTTCGAGCTGATATTTTGCATTCTTTACGGTGCCAACCAAAGCATGGATCAAACAACAGTTCACCTGTGAAGCTCTCAGTGTCTTTGATGGGTCACACTAAAGCAGTCAATTGTGTGGATTGGTCACGGAGTCATGGTATGTAGATATTCTCTGTACTTTGATTTATATTTACCAAATTATAAGTAACACACTTAGAAATGATGAGGTGTAAGGTGTTCTCTAGGATTGCACGTTACATATTTAAAACAAATGTAGGGTTCTTGCCTTTTGGTTTTTGATTCATAGTAAATTGTTGTATTATGACAAACTGGTCTTCTAACATGAAAAGAGGATGGTATATTAACTAGTGATGAAGAAAGGTCATGCAATACATGTCCTCATTCATAATGACAGCAGTTGTAAAGTTAAGGATATGAACCTGGCAAAGTATTATCTATACATATGAAATGCTATATCACTATTATTACATTCTCTTAACCCACAAGTAAAAAGTCGGATAATGTTCTATTATACATGGGAACAAAGTTGGAAGGTATTCTGTTATTCAGATAGTTGAAGTGTATATCTTGATGTTGTGTTGCTCAATTCGATAGATATATTATGATTCTTTGGTATGTCATACTATCATGTTCCACTCTTAACTACTGCTACCAAGTGTGATGCATGAGATGACTTGATGGTAATTTTGTAATTTACATATTGATGTACACAGATTCAGGATAATCTTGCTCTCTGTTTTTATTTTATTCAATTAGAACATTATTGCCTGCAGATACTCACCAAGAAACAAATTCACAGGACATCTTCTTGCTTCTGCTGGAATGGATCATACAGTCCGCATATGGAACGTGTGGAACAGAGGGAATACCACTGCTCGAGTTTTAAAACATCATACTGCTGCTGTAAAGGATGTGAAGTGGTCCCATCATCGGCCCATCTTACTTTCCGGGGGGCTTGATTGTTCCTCACGACTAGTTGACCCTGAGGTGGGAAAAGAAATCACGGTATTCAAGGAGGATCAACCAGTGGAGGTCATCAAGTTCAGTCCAAGCAACTCAAATCTCTTCCTGTCTGGTGGGTCCAAGGGTTCTCTTAGGCTCTGGGATATTCGAACTGGCTTGACAACTAAAGAGTTCAACAGAAGTCTTGGCACCATCCTCGACCTTGACTTCAGTGCTGATGGGAAGCAGTTTATCTCTTCAACTGACACAACCAGAAGTAATGTCAGTGAGAACACTATAATTGTATGGGATATATTACGAGAAGTTCCTCTATCTAACCAGGTAACAGATTTTTGTTTTTTTTATATAGGATAGTATCTATCTTCCTTCCAGTAGATCATGATGTTTTCCCCATTTGTATGCACACACATTCAAGTTAGGCATATTTTGAAGATTGAAAGAAAGGAGAAATGATCCTTATTTAAAATGCTTGTTTGTTTACTTGTTATATTTGCCTCTATCTTGCCCGTGAAGGTATTTTCACCTGTATAGCTCATTTTTGTCAAGTATAGCTGCAAATTTAGTGTCTAGAACATATATATGAGAGAAGAAAAACATGTCTGTAGCCTCGAATATACTATGATATTAATATAATTTGATTAATTGATCACAACTGATTACATGAAGCTACGTGATGTGCTTTTATAAGATAACAACTGATCTGATATGAACTGAACTTAATGTCCTAATACAAAATGGACTACCTAACCCAATCTATGTACTCTATAACATTTATCCCTATATTTCACTGTGTTTGGCATGGATACTTTTTAATTAACACTTCCCTAACCTAATCCCTTACGACTCTCCAGCAGCTGCAAGCTAGTCCTATCCACTGACTCTCTTTGCAGTTTGGAGCTGATAACCATGCTGACTGAAGTTACTCATAACAATTTTTTTCTGTTTGACTAAATGTTCCTGTTTCATGTTGATGTATCTTGAATTATTTATCAAAACTGGGTGTTTCAGGGAACAAGTTTTGCAAATATTTGAACTGTGTTTGAATAATTACACTGGAACTTGACACGAATCCCACTCTGTATCACAGGTTTATACAGAAGCGTTCACCTGTCCCTGTGTGAGATACCACCCATACGAAGCTTCTTTTGTCGCGCAATCCAACGGCAACTACATCGCTATTTTCTCAGCAAGGCCGCCATTCAAGCTAAACAGGTACAGGCGGTTCGAAGGACATGGAGTGTGGGGCTTTCCGATAAAGTGCAGTTTCTCTTTGAGCGGGAGGGAACTTGCATCTGGTTCGTCAGATGGCTGCATCTATTTCTATGACTATAAGTCCTCGAGGTTTCTGAGGAAGATCGAAGCCTTCAAAGAAGCGTGCACTTATGTTGCATACCACCCTGTACTACATAATGTGATTGCTTCATGTGGGTGGACTGGTGAAATATCTGTTCTCGAATGAAGAACACTGATCGTTGCAGTGTTCTCTGGGATTTCTAACTGCAGTTTCAGTTTGACCTATCGCTACAAGCTTAGCCTGTCTTGTGTTCGGGTAATCGTGGACGTCATTAGTTGCAGTGTGTTGGTTAGATGGGAACACATTTGGTCATCATCCGATCACAACAACGCACTTGGGAATTGACTACTGAATGTGTACCAGGTGAAATCTTGAAAACTTCTGAAGCTGCAGGTGGTGTGGCTTACATTTTATGGATGGAGTAGGATGATTTGAATCAAAGGTAAAATGCTCTGAGTCATTTGACTTCTTCAACACGCTCACTTTACTCCTCTCAAACAACCACATGTTTGATTCCTTTTGAACTCTGTAGGAGATGCAGCGGTGGCGAGGCCATTGCTGGCAAGGTGCCCCTGTCCCCATATTCTGCTCCTTAATGCTGGGATTTTCGAGCTCGCCATGCCAATTATCCCCTCTTCAGGTAGGATCTTTCTGGATTTATTCTCTTGCATCTCTGCGGCGCGTCGTCATGGGACCCATCCATCGACGACCACGCGATGACCCTGCCGTCGTCCAGCACCCGTAGGGGCTTCTCGAAGCTAACTCCCTCGAGGCCCGCCATGGTGATCTTGTAGAGCGCGAACCATTTATGATTCTCCATGTCAACGTTCATCCTTTTTTTTTTTGAGGGAAGTCAACGTTCATCCAGAACCATAGCTTTACAACGGTGGCGCCTCTGTTGCGGTGGGCCGCGACCAGGAAGCTGTTGACCTCCTCCAGGCTCCTGTCGGCGTGGTCGACGAGAGGGTCCATATGGATTGATCGGCCCCGGCTTACTTGTGGCTCGTACGTGGATACAAGACTCGAGAAGCTTTTCGAGGCGCACGATTTTTGGCCATGTGAACTCCCTGCGTTCAGCAACTCGAGCGTCTTGTATCTACGAGGATCTGAACTCCCAACACGCAGCAGGCATCCCGTGTAGGGGCCGACGGCGTAGTAGTTCGCCGTCACCGCCCCCTGTGTTAGCGTGTTCGTTCTTGGATCATATATCTGGGGCACGACGTCACGGGTTCCCCGCAGCGACGACCAGACGACGATCTTCCCCTCGTCCAGCACCTGCAGTGTCTCGAAGCTATACTTGTGCCCAACCGCCATGGGGATCTTGTATAGTAGGAATCATAAACGTCCGTCATGAACCACAGCTTCACGGCGGAGACGCACGGTAGCAGCGATGAGCGTTTGGTGGTGCCGGGCCCTGTGGGCGGTGATGAAGCCTGGGTGGCGGAGGGAACTCCACGAGGAGGAGACGCAGCGGAAGCGGCGGACCGTCTTGGCTGGGACGCGCAGTAGGATGTCGCGCAACACCTCCAGAGGGAAGACGCCGTCGTTGGAGGTGGCGGCCATGTCACGGAGCATCAGCTGGCCGCCGTCGCCTGTGGCCGTGTCGACGGGATCAGGTTCCCCGTATTTGGAGGCGGCGAGGAGAGTCCGCAGTTTGTCATAGTTAATGATTGGCTGGGTGTTGTTGGGCACGTCGTTGTCGTCTGTGGCAATGACGGTGAGGATTCCACCTCCTGCAGGCGGCAACTCCAGGGGGCAGGAGGTCGTCGTTGTCACCAGCTGTCAACTCCAGGGACAGGCCAGAGGTCTTGGTCGTTGTCATCAGTGGCGATGTCCAGAAGCTGGACGCCGTTGACTTGAGGTCCGGCAGAGCTATCTGGCACGTCCAGGGGCAGGGCGCCATCATCGATGGCGGCAGCAACTTGTCGGTGCAGAACACCATCGTCAACGGCGGGACCGTCGACGTCTAGGTCGCCATCGATGGATGCGGCCACGTCGACGTTGGTATCGGGGGCGAGATCGAAGAGTCGGTCGCCGTCCTTGGCCATCGGGACCGGGACGAGCTCATCAGGTCCGCTGCTTCCACGGTGTCGACGAGAGGGCATGTTTAGTTAGTTTAGAAGGAGCCTGTAATTGCCTGTAGATGTAGCAAAGCCCGTCGTGAAAACGAGTAGTAGTAAGGATCGAGCAGCTTCCCACGTGTTTATTTGGGGATGCTTTCCGTACGTGTTGATCGCTGTAGTAATACAAACCTGACACGTAAGTACGCTCCTGCCGAGTACTCCATCCGTTTCGATTTACTCGTTGTTGTTTTAGTTCACGGAGGGAGTAGAAGAAACCAACACCGATTCTATTCACGTGCCAGCTCAAAACTCTATCGGGAGTACGGCAAGGTAACCTGCGGTAGTTGGACACAAATTTAACCAAATCTCAGTCAAGTGATATAGCATGCAAGAGAGAAAAAGAAAAAAATAAAAATAAAAAAATTGTGCAGATCTCAATGTAAGATTTCACGAATATAACATTAACTGAGACTTAACGAAGTCTTAGACAACTGAGACATAGCAAGACTGTTCA
>NC_057798.1:45986899-46021634 GCF_018294505.1 Triticum aestivum | reverse complement strand
TGTCGCATCTAAGATGATGTTAAAGCAATTTGTTGCCCTCTTTTTTTTGTCCAGCTCAGTATGTCCTTGCCGTACCCAGCTGAACCCCTACGGGCTACGGACAACTTCTGACCGACACATGAGTGTTTGCTCGGCCTTGCACCTTTTACTTTGCTTGGATATGCAGTCCGGAGAAGCTGTTCAACTTAATGGAACGGCTATCAGGACAACAGAGAGGTTGGGTTATTGAGCTTGGCTTCAACTCCCATTTTCTTGTCCAGCCGTGCAAATTACCCATAAACCTTATACTGTCTCTGATCAAACATGTCAACTGTGAAACAAAGTCATTGGTTTATAGAGGAAGGAGTATGTCCATATTAGACGCGGTGAAGCAAATATTTCAATTCCCTTGTGGCGATGATAGGGTGGAAATGCCCGGCCGGGGAAAGCACGGGAATGAACCAAGCCATTCAAAGGAGACCCTGAATTCAAGGACGAAGAAGCACGTAGAGGACATTGACTGGAGAAAGCTGAAGAAGCGATGTCGAAATTAACATATGAGAATCAGAAAGACAAATTTTGTGCATCTTTCATGCAGGTTTTCCTTCGTTCATACCTGGCTCGAGTGAATTGCAAAAACCATCGATATTGAAGGCTAGATTTGCAGAAATTACAATTCTACAGTTTTGTGCCGAAAACCACTAATTCCAAGGTTAATTTTTTGCAAAAAACACTAGTCCTCGGCTTAGGAGGTTTTGAGCACGATTATGACAGGGAGGTCCCACTGGACAGGGCGACGTGGCAAAGAACAAAACCTAATTACACCCTGATACATTCGTGATTTGCAAAAGGACCGTTGAAAAGAAAAGCAATCAGGTCCCACGTGACCAACGTCTCCCACTGGTCCGGTGGTGGACGCCGCCGGCCACTTCCTCTCCGGGCTGCCACCATTGAGAGCCGGGGGAAACGTGGCGTGAGGTCGGGATGGACGGTGAGCGTGGCCGACGCCACTGCTGCTCGTGCCCGTACATGGCCTGCGCAGCGGCTGCTCCATCCGGTGTGCCTCCCCGTCACCTCGCCAGCGCCGATGCAGGTGAGCAGCAAGGGCGGCGGCGGCTTGAGCTCCGGCCGCGGTGAGGCGCCCTCCCTCACCAGTCACCACGCCAACGCGGGCCAAGGAGCGGGGATTGGGAGGTCGGCACCGACGCCAGGGAGCGAGGGGGAGGTGGAGGAAACGAGCTCCTTGCGGAAGGATTTGGCGCCGACGAGCTTTTGTGCGTGGAGGCGTTGAATTCCGTGGTCGACACGACGCCACCGCGGAACCTACGGGGCGGCGGCGGCGCGCAGCGACGGGTCCGCGGCGAAGGACTTGGAGGCAGCGACGGGCGGCGAAGGACTTGGAGGCAGCGATGGGTCCGGGTACTCGCCAGTGGACGTCGGAGGCGCGGCTGGACGCCGGGAGCAGACCGGATGTGCACGCCGGGGCCGAGCTCGGCGGCTGGGCAGCAGGAAGACGATGCCAGATTTTTTTGTTTACTGCACGAACCTTATTCTCTTCGGTCCTTTTACAGTTTAGTCCATGCTATTTTTTCTATTTGTGATTTGTTATATTGTGCCACGTCACCCTGACCAGCGGGACCCTCCTATCATAATCGTGCTCAAAACGTTCTAAGCTGGTGATTAGTGTTTTTTGCAAAAAATTAGCTTCGGAATTAGTGGTTTTTGGCACAAAACTATAGAATTGTGATTCCTGCAAACCTAGCCTTCAATGTCGATGTTTTCTGCAATTCACTCTACCTGGCTCCAACAACTGGCTATGCAATTAACATGAGCTACATGCTTGGTGGCTTGGCTGATGTTTCTCGTATTCCTAATCTCAATTGGTGTGAATTTGTCACTGACTACCTGATATTTGCACTATGTGAATGCAGAATGTCAAATGTGCAAATGTCAATATCATAATATTTGATGACGTGGAAGGTTGAATGGTAAGAGAATTGAAGCTAGTGGTGTGGGGATCAACTGAGGTGGCAGTGTGCGGCATGTGTGGTGAGGTGGGGATCAAGTGAGGTGGCAATGTGAGGCATGTGTGGTGAGGTGAATAGGCTGTATGTCAAGATCTCTACTCCTAATGTCTCAGTTGATAGTCTGCATTTCGGGTTTTATTTTCGTCCCACCTAATATGGTCTTTTTTGGTACTTCTTTGGTACTTGCTCCCACCACCCGCTCAGCCGCGAAAAACCAGAAAAACCATGTCGCGATGCCCCTGCAGTCCAGGGCCGCACCTCCCATCGCACCCATCTACAAGCGAAAATTAACCAATGAAATAAAACCTATAAAAATTAACCAGCGAAAAAAAAACCTAACCAAACGCACGCACGACTCTCCTAGCCTCCACTCGCACGCACGACTCACTGCCCTCGTTCGCCGCCGCCCTCCATCCCTTCGCTGCTGCCCTCGCACATCTAAGCCGCCGCCGCTCAGGATCTCCTCGACCAGCCCCGCTTCTTGCGTCAGCCGCCACCGGCGTGCCTCCGCCCTATCTCCCCCATCGACCCTCGAGCACCTCCTCGTCGTTAAGTCCCTGCGCGCGCCCCTGCGGCTAACCCTAGCCGCCGAGTTGTGCTGCAGGCAATGAGGAGCGGAGCGAGGCGGGCGCGTCGCTGAGTGGGTGGAGCGGCTGGGGCGTCACGGCGTGGGTGGAGAAGCAGGGGCAGCGGTGGCGCCGTGCAGGGGCGGAGAAGGAAAACGTCCTTCGTGGCACAACCGTCCTTTGTGGCGCCGTGCTAGGGCGTCGCGGCGTGTGGATGGCGGCGCTGGCCCTGCTTTTCTCCGGCCGGTGCGCGTGCTGTTCGCCCCGTCCGCAGGTGCTGCGCGTGCTGCGCCGACCCTGCTTCTCCACGGCAGGTGTGCATGCTGTGCGCCCCGTGCGTGGGTGCTGTGCTGACTGCTCGCAAGCTGCGCGTACGGTGGCCGGCTTATGAGCTGCGCTTGCTGCTTGTACTACGCTGGCTGTATGTACTGATGCGTGTGACTTCTTCTTTGATTTTCTTTCCAACGTGCTAATCTTGTTTTGTTGATTTTTTGAGCCGCAACAGTTCAGGTCAGAGGTCACCAAAACCCATATCCAGCATTACTGGTTGGTCCGTTGTCATGGAGCAAGGGCCGCTGGTTTCGCCATCGTGGGTGGAGGTGCACCATCGAGGAGCAGCAGGGGAGGAGTTGCAGCATCGAGGAGCAGCAGGAGAGGAGGTGCACCATCAAGGAGCAGCAGGGGAAGAGGTTTTGTCATAGATGCGTGGGTGGCGGGCGGATTCAGGACTGGATTTTTACTTTTTGAGACAGAAATACATAAATTCTTAGGTCAGTAACAATAAATCTGATGGTTGCATGCATCTCACTATATGATCGTTAGGTTAATAGTACTCCAGAGAGAATTTCATTTGTATGTTCTTCGGAGTAGAGGTTGATTCACGAAATATTTGTCTAAGCCACACATATGTTATTTCACGTCGACTGATTGTAGGTACTTTGACTTTAGAAGGGATACTTGCCCCTTTGGCGGACGATGTTTTTACAAGGTATACATATGCTGATCTCGTTTCAGATTCAAATCTATCATCACATATATTTCTTACATAATGTGTGAATTCTCAACTGAAACTTGACCAATGCCTAGATTGATATTTTGCCTGTTGTTACCTTCTCATACTTAATGTGCAGCAACAGTTCTGAATGAAGCCTAATTAAAATACTAAAGGCAGTAAAAACATAATTGCTGATGATAAGCCATGCAAATAATTGGTCATAGTTTGCACTAGCACCTCTAAATAATATTGTAAGTTTTCTGCAATCAGTGCTAGCTTAGATGATGTGGAACGTTAAGAGTAGTTGATTGGTATGTTCATCAAAGCCAAGCTTTGTAAAATAGGGACTGTCAGATGGCCTTGGAATATAACCATTGTAATTTGACTCATGTAATGAACTGTGCATATGGTGGTTATCTTCTCCTTTCTTTGAGTATTCAATTGTCTATTTTCCTACGCTCTTTGCTTCTTCGGTTTGACTCGTGCAGTACTGTATGTTCTCCAGCATGCCTACACCGATGGGCATTTGGAGGAGCCGGCAACGGTGGCAGTGCTTCATTTTCATGCCGACAATTGAAGTATGGACCAGCAAGAAATATCGAGTTGGTACTCTCTATTAGTCTCCTCTATATAATGTATAACCTCTGCTTGCTTCTCATAGAAGATTCCGATGTATAAACCTCTGCTTGCTCTCCAATAGAAAATTCTGTTTGAACATGCAGAATGGCATACTTGCTCAGAAGGTTACAATTGTAGGTAAGGCATCAAACTATATGTCTCAAATTAAGGTTTGTTTTTGGTTGGATGCAATTCTTTCAATAACATTCTTCTATAAATAAACTGAGGTTGCAATTATCTGTCCATGTATTTTTGAATTTTGTTTTCCATTGAACAATCAAAACATCCAGAAGGAAGCAGTTGAGAAGAGAAGCACTTAGGGGATGATGTCGATCTTGCACATTCAGCTTTATGTATGTAGTCTCACTCTCATCTTATTTAGTTTATTTATAGTAGTTGAACAAAGAAATATAGCCTCTTGGGATCTAAATCAGCAATTGTAAAATTGATCGATACTTGTGCTCGCTCACAGCAGATGTTAAATTGTTTTATTTTACAGTACATTTGGATGTTGGAGTTCGTTGCAATACCACATAAGCATCATTTGAAAGCTTCATTTTGTCATTGAATTTAATGTATGTGTCCTTATAATATTTTCACCTACACTGGCCTTTTACCTACTGCTATTAATATACAGTAGCAAACAAGTCCTTGACTCCTTCAGGAGTATTCAGTAAGACTAAAAAGCTGAAAATATATTAATGCCTTCAGGTAAATGTTTCTTCGTGTACCATATATGGCAGTTTGGTAAAAAAATAAGAAAACAACGGAGCAAATTAAAATATAATTATGTTTATTAAAAAGGTAGAAGGTAATCAATGAGCAAACATATTTACATTCTAATATTTTTTGTTTTCTTTTCTTGATATGTTATTTCCTTTGCTGATCCTTCTCTTCTTCATATGAACAGGCCCCCAGCTAGATGGACGAGAAAATTTATTTTGCACATGGTCTTTCCTGGTTTTGTCCTTGTAGCAAGAAGTACTTTTTTTATAACAATATCAGCTTTGCTCTGTTGTGTGCAATGATTTCATTTAGGTACAGACCCCCTCCCCCATTCATGGAAGTTACTTATTTTCAGACAGAGAATGATTATTAGTTTTTATATGGATTTAGAGCACATTAATAATTAGCTCCCATTTTAAGTTTGGTTTTAGAGTTAGCCTTCCAGTTCTGTCCATATTTTTCTTGCTGCCCATATTAATGACCACATATTTTTCAGTCATTGTAGTTGCCCATATGGACGATGGTTTATTTTTAGCCTCGAGGACCTTGCTGGTACCAGATCCAACGGGGAGGAGATTGCTGAGGCGGCTGATTCCTATGCGTTATGTGAAATTAATGGTTGACTTGATTGAGGAGTTATGAACTTTCTCAAATCCTTAAGAGGTTTGCACATCCTTTTCCCTTGTTTTGCTTCTGAAATTGTCGTGAGATTACTTGCTACCTTGCAGGATAGCTGTCCAATGTTTTCATAAAGAAATTTTTTTGGCGTATACTTTGGTATTTCTACAAGCACCTGTCTCTGTAGTGTGGAAAAATAAATAAATTAGTTCAATCATTAGGAACCCATGTATCTACAATTTCAGCATATCCATTACCCTATATTATCATATGATAGCATACTGCATTGTTTGCCAGTACTTCTAACTAAACTGGGTGTAAATGAAGAATATAACTAAATTTATTAAAGGGTCAAGATTGACTCAGCTACCGGCCTAAAAGGACACTTCTTTTGTGAATATTAAAATATTCTAGGTATACAACGCGACTGCCCTCGATCTATCTATTTGCTAGGTCGATCGTGGAGCCACTCGCCCGCCGCCGAGGTACGAGATCACCGCCGCTGACATCTGAGAGGAGCCGCCGTCAGACCTCATCCAGGAGCCATTCGCCGCCGCGGAGGTACGAGAGGAGCCGCCGCCACCTTCATTGCGGACCTCATCGTGGAGCCGTTCGCCGCCGCGGAGGTACGAGAGGAGCCGCTGCCACCTTCGTTGCGGACCTCATCGTGGATCCATCGCCGCCACCGCGAGAAGATGCTCGAGGTCGGATCCTTCTCCAGAACCGCCCAACAGGATGGGAGCCTCCGCGTGTTCCTGCTCTGGCGACGACATGGCCGTTCTTCCACTGGGCACATCATCACCCACCACCTGTGTGCCTCCTCCGATCTCCATCTCCATCTGTGCTGAGCCTTGAGTACTCATGATAATATTTTATTTTCAATTTTCAGTGGCAATGCCTTAGTATCATAGCTCAGTTGATAGTACATGTTAAATAATCTAGCCAGGATCAGGTTGGTGCCTTTTCATTAGTTTAGGTTGAAGCAGTGACACTGTCTAGCTAGCAAACACATTGATTATAGATATTCCCATACCTCTTTTGTAAAATCAAATATTATACATACATTTTAGTGCGATATGTTTTGCAGGTTTAATTAGTAATTAGTCCATTGATATCAGCCCTCAAATTAAGTAATTCAAATAAGTTAGCATCCATCATGCACTTGAATTATTTTCACATGTCTCTTTGTGGTTCAAATTATGTTAAGTGAGCAAGCATGTACTGATCGAATTGTATTCTATTTATATTTTAGTAAAGACTTTGTCCTTTTTTGTTTCTATCTTAACAACTTAGTTTGCTTTTGCTAGGTGATTTGATCAGAAACGATGGCAATGAGTTGAGGTAAAGCCAACGAGGAGCACAAGAGAGCATAGTAAACAAATTGGGCAAATCACGGTAATCATTTATTTGAATATCCCATTAGTCCAAAATCCGGATTGTATGGAGAAAGATACACCTAAACATGAGTGTTGCCAATCCATGAAAAAACAATGAAAAGTATTGTAAGAAGTAACTTATCATGTCAAAGGGTGTGCTGAGATAAATAATGAAGAACGAAGAGCAACGTTTGTCTGGTGGGGGTGTGAAATAGGTGCATATTCAGAAATAAAATATAGAACCAGTTAAGGACGGTAAGCATGATAAATACAACTTGAATGATATTGTGTTGTTCTGTGGCAACACATGGATTTCCATGATGGAACATCGTCCAGAGTATTTGAAGGTTGCCAGTTTAGGTGGGTCAAATAGCATGTGAGCTTATGTCAAAATAGGCATAGTATTTGTTTGATTCTTTTAGGGGTCACTACATGGTGAAAGATGCACAATAAGAAATCATGTAATGCTTGGGTTTTAATTGAATTTAGAGAATTCATTGGATGGTCCGCGAGTGTGCAATCAAACTTGTATGACTTGACATACAAATGCATTATGAAAAATGAAAATATACCATTGTATGTGTTTTAAAGTTTATGTCATAATTCTGTAAAAAAGATGGCATTTTCTACCATATGAAGAAGTTGGTGGTAGAAAAAAAAATTCTTTGGGCAGTCTCCAGTCTAGAAGGTTGGAACGTTGATATATTAGGAAGCATGCATTAGTTCTCCCCATGGAAAATTGTCCGGCTAGAGAATGAGAATAGCAGCATGAATTCCAAATTTATGTGATGTCTTTGTATTTAAATTAAGAAAATGATGAGATAATTAAAATTCTTCTATGTCTGGATAAAAATTTAAAGAAATACAGATAACAGTCTCTGTACACTGCCGAAACACACATGCACTCACACATGGATGCAGTGGCGGAGACAGGGCCAAGGCCTGCGGCATTAGGCTATACATTATACATGTGACATTTTATGACATTTTATGAAGGCGGCCCCGTCCCTGCATGGATGGGTACTATCAGTATCATAATTCGACTACTGGTTGGTTTTAATAACATTTGTTATTTGTCAATAATATATTTGATACGATGTGGAGAGAACCGGTTGGTTTCTGTTAGGGAATGCTATTATGCTGATTATAAAAAAAGATGTGTATTAATTGAAATGAAATTGTTCTATATTATTTTAGCTTCGTGAACAGTATCTTATTATTTTTAAAGCCCATAGCAACGCAGGGGCCTTCTACTAGTACATATAGTGATGGAGAATTATCTCTTAGGTATATAGGATCTCAGCAAATCTTGAATTAGCAGCCAAATAATATCGAAGAATTATTCATACTGAAACTTCACAAAGCTTTACATGAAACACTATTACACATGACAATAACTAAAAGAAGACATGTCTTTAATTTCTCCTATATTATGGGACGGAGGGAGTACTAAAACTATTACTCCCTCCGTCCGGGTGTATAAGTCATTCGCGTAGTTCTAGGTCATCGATTTGAGAAATTAAATATGTATTATATGTCATGAAAAGTATATCACTAGATTTCCACGCGGATGTAGTTTCTAAATATATATTTTTTGTCACATATAATACATATTTAGATAGTTAAATTATCGACCTAGAACTACGCGAATGACTTATACACCGGGACGGAGGTAGTACTATTATGGGACAACTAGTGCCTTCTTACCGTGGCGGTGGTACCTGCCATACTCGATCATCTTGCTGAGGCCATGTGAACTCCCTGCGTTTCAGCAACTCGAGCGTCTTGTATCTGCAAGGATTTGCGCTCCCAGCACGCAGCAGGCATCCCGCGTAGGGGCCGACGGCGTAGCAGTTCGGGGTCACCGCCCCCTGTGTTAACGTGTCCGTCTTCGGATCATATATCTGGGGCACGCCGTCGCGAGACCCATGGAGGGACGACCAGATGACGATCTTCCCGTCGCCCAGCACCAGCAATGGCTTCTCGAAGCTATACCCGTGCCCAGTTGTCATGGGGATCTTGTACAGTTGGACCCACATACTAGTTTGCGTACCGACGTACATTATGAACCAAAGTTTCACAACGGAGGCCTCTTTGTCGTGGTGAGCCGCGGCCAGGAAACCATTGATCTCGGCCAAAGCTCATGTCGCTGTAGTTCACATGCCTGTGGGCATCGTCCTCGTTAGCCGGGGCCCATTCGCTAGCCGGGGGCGCGAAGAAGGTCTCTGACTGCCATTTCTCTGTCTCCAGGTCGAACCCCACCATCGAGTGATCTTCTAGATCAAGGTCGTGGTCCAACCCCACGATCCAGCGATCTTCTTCTTCAATGTCGTACTTCTTCTCCACGGAGAAGTAGGCGATCCCCTTAACGACGGCCACGTCGCTGTGCCGTCTACCCACCATGGCCGGAGGGCTTCCCCTCTTCCTCCAGAAGCCGCCGCCGTTGCTTCCAAGGGTGAGAACCATGCTGACCTGGACGTTACAAGGACGACCCCGTAACGATCGTGTCTCGGGGACGATGGCTAGGACCTTGTACTCTCCCGTGGAAGGCACCCTCCCGAGCGTGCACGCCAGGGCACCACGGGGAAGCGGCGGAAAGGCGGCCGCGGCCACGGTAGCCACGTCGAGCACGCGCAGACGCCGGTCCGTTCTTCCGACGAGGCAGCCGAGCTCGCCGTGCGCGCACATGCCGTAGAGGGAGCATCGGGTCACGGCGGCGCTGGTTCGTATCATCTTGACCACGTTGCCGGACAAGTCTAGCAGGTTGACGCCCATCGCCATGTCACTGCTACAATCTAGGCGCACGGTGGCGGCAATGAGGGGGCGGTAGTGGCGGGCCCTATGAGCGGTGACGAAGCCTGGGTGGCGGAGGAGGGAGCTCCATGAGGTGGAGACACAGCGGAAGCGGCAGACCGTCTTGGCTGGGACGCTCAATAGGATGTCGCACAACACCTCCAGAGGTAAGACACCGTCGTTGGAGGTGGCGGCGAGGTCCCGGAGCATCAATTCGCCACCGTCACCTGTGTCCTTGTCGACGGGATCAGGTCGCCCCTGTCTGGAGCCGACGAGAGTCCGCATTTTATCATAGTCAAAGCGTAGCTTGGTTTTGTCGGGCACGTCATCGTCATCATTGTCGTTGTCACTGTCGTCATCGTCGTCGCTTTCACTGTCGCTGTCGCTGTCGTCGCCGTCATCTGTTGCAATGACGGCGAGAGGTCCACCTCCTGCCGGCAACTCTAAGGACAGGAGGTCCTCGTTATCACCAGTGGCGACGTCCTGAAGCTGGACGCCGAGAGGTCCACCTACTGCTGGCATGTCCAAAGACAGGAGGTTTTCGTCGTTGTCACCAGAGGTGGCTTCCTGGAGCTGGACGCCGTCGTCGACGGAAGCATCAACTTGGAGGGGCAGGACACCGTCGTCGATGGCGGCAGGGGCGTCTAAGTCGGTATCGATGGAGGTGGCGACGTGGTTGCTTTAGGCGGCGTGATTGAAGCGCTGGTCGTGGTCCAGGGGTGCTTCGACGGCGAGAGGATCCATCGATCGATCTTACGGACAACTCGATCTGTTCATGTGTGCCGACTGACTCTGGACTACGATAGACTATTGGACATAAATTCATGCAATATATGACACCGGTGCAAACCCTAATTTCAGCACTACAATACTACTTTATCATATTTATTTCTCTCTCTGAAAGATGACTCTATTCTTATATATGGAATCCTACGAAGAACTAGTACAAGAAATTGGACGAGACTTGCCTGCTCCTTTCCCATGCTCTCATCCATGCTTCCGCCTACGTGGCTTGATTTGATTGGAAGAAAATAAGACCCGGCCTCACCCCATGAAAATCAGGGGGGAAGATGATTAGATTAGAAAAGAAAAAGGGAAAAGGATAGCCGTAGGATGAAGTGGGAGCACGGATGGGAGCATGGAAAGGGAGCAGGCAAGCCGGATCCCAAGAAATTACCATATATCTTTTCCTAAAAAAGAAATTATATGTATCTTGATCTCAAAAAGGAAATTGTATATATCTGTCTTTTTTTTGCCGGTATCTGTCTTGGCACATGAATTGGTTGACCATACGCCATCCAGTAACGTGGCAGATCCTGGATCTCGAGCAATCTCGATCAGCGATTCCTTGACGACACAAGAATTCTCCGGTTTGCTCCAAGCACAGGCAAAACTACTTCCTATCTGACAGAATATCAAACCTCATCACATGTTCGATGACAAAAGTTTTGACACTTCCTATCTTTAAACTTCGAATTTAAAAGAAAAGAAGTACAGGTTCTCCCATGTGACAGGGTCCATAGGGAGATGGCATGCATCACGTGGAAGACTACACACATGCCAAAATGTCGGGAAATAATTCTATGAGACCAGATCTCATATAATTCGGGTGAGACCCACCCTGATGGATGACACGTGGCATTCACAAATCACAAAGTATCTAATCTCTCCCCCCTGATTTTAGGTGGGGATCGAGTGAGGTAGATGCTTTGTGGTTTGTGAATGCCACGTGTCATTCATCAGGGTGGGTCTCACCCGATTTATATGAGACCTGGTCTCATATAATTTTTTTCCCAAAATGTCAAACCTCATCTACGGTAAGATATGCCATAACGTCTCTGGATCTTCTTTTTATTCTTCTCTTCTGACAGAAGAAGATCATATGAAATCCTGGAACCTATCAGTAAATGGCTTCTCGATGTTGCGCGCGTCCAATGTCCATATCACCGTCGTCTATATAGCACAAGTTAAGTTTGCCGGCTGCACAGCGTGTGCTCTGCATTCGAACATACTCCACTAGAGTGGGTCGAGGATCCCAGTCCGTCATGTACGTGCCGAGACAGGAAATTTCCTGGGCTTCTTTCTGGAGCGGCGATCACGGCGGCCTTTGTTGTTATTGCTGCCGCCTTCTCCTTCTCCGTGGCAGTGCAGAGGCAGACAAGAAGCTGGCGTCGGGCCAAGTAGCTCTGGTGATGAGGCTCGACATTGTACATTCACATTCCTTTAGTTTTGCTTCTTCTTTCTCATTGGTTTGGTTCCCCCTTAATTATTTAATCCGGGCTCTGAGACAGTGAGACTACCCATAAATGGATAGTGTCATAACTTAATATCATGCATATGATACTACTACCTCTTTAGATGACTCTATTTATTGTCACGCGTAACACATAATAGCATAGCATCTATTATGATACAATACCATGATATGATACTCAAACCTTTTTATCTTCATTAATTATATGCCATCTCAACAAAATAGTCTAGTTGACATGCATGACACTAGCTGTGATACTCTTATTACGACCAGTCTGAACCTGCACTAGCTGCAGGGCGTGGATAATCATGCATCCGGAGGGAGGAGCTTACGTAAAGGTCCCCTCCCATTTCGTTCACGAGACTAAACAACATATGACAATGTCAAATACGAGCCTAAAATGTTCTCTCTTATTTTCCACTTTGTTTTTTTATGCAAGCCTGAATAATTTTTGAACAAAGCCCGATGAATAGAAGGGACAACAACAACCAACAGGAAGTCCAACAGCCAGTAGAGAAACAAAGTAAGTTTGCACGTGGTAGCGACACATTTGATAACATGACACGGTATTACATGAATGACACAACTATATCTTATCTTAACCGTAAAAAATAGACAACTAGTATATCTTAGTTGGATGAAAGAGTTCTAGGCACGCCTCTACTAAATAAGGCTACGCCGTCTTCTCCCAGAGTCCGAAAAATATGCGTGGATGAAGCCTGGGTGGGAGATAAGGGAACGCCACGAGGTGGAGACACAATGGAAGCGCATGACCGTCTTGACTGGGAGGCGCAGTAGGATGTCGCACAACACCTTGAGAGGGAAGACACCTTCGTTGCCGGTGGCAGTGTAGTCCCGGAGCAACAGCATCAGTTTGCCGTCGTCATCGCATGTGACCGTGTCGACGGGGTCAGGTCTGCCGTGCTTGGAGCTATCTGGCACGTCGACGTTGGTGTAGACGATGAGATATGGTCCGCCGGCTTGCACGTCCATGGGCATTCCCACGGTGTCGACGAGAGGACCACTCCGCGTCTTCCTAGTGTCTGAAAAATGTGCGTTAAGGAAGCCTGGGTGGTCGATGAGGGAACGCCACGAGGCGGAGACGCAGCGGAAGCGGCAGATCATCCTTGCTGGGAGGCGCAGTAGGATGTCGCACAGCACCTTGAGAGGGAAAACACCTTCGTTGCCGGTGGCAGCGAAGTCCCGGAGAAACAGCATCAGCTCGCCGCCGGCTCCTGTGCCCGTACGTGTCGATGTTGATGTCGGCGACGAGATCAGGTCCGCCGGCTTGCACGTGCATGGGCGCTCCCACGGTGTGGACGAGAGGATCCATCGATCGATCGGGAGGTCAGGACGCTGAAACTAAGACGGAGCGATTTTGTCTTGCCGTAGGTACGCGTGGATCAGCATATGAACGGGCAAAACATGTCAGGACGATTTTTTTATGGTAATACGTGTCTCATTTATATCATAAAGATCATAATACAAGTCGCATACACACCGACCTGACAAAACTGAAAAGACAGCAAAACGCTAACCTTTGTTCAAAGACACATCAGGCAAAAAGGAAAAATACAATCAAGACACAAGAATACTCTGAACTTGACACCAAACGTCTGTCACCTGCCTCTGGCGCCATCAAAGAAAAAAATGACGGATCACCTCCTCCCTCGAGCTCGACGCGGTTCCATCGCCGATATGAAGCTTTGCAAATCTACAAGGTGGCTCACCAATGGCGAAATCATTACCGTTGAAAAAATCAGACCGGGGCAACACCCCAGACACGCCATCGAACTCCAGGTCTGGCACCCCCGCACGACTAAGACGTCGTCGCAGGGGAAAATCATACTATCTCCCAAGCTCTGCATCGGAGCTGGAGCAAACGTCATCGCAACGGCGAAGCCCAAGGACATAGGTCCACCACGAGAATGCCGCCGCCGCAATGCCATCCTTGCTTGAACAATCTGATTTTCAAATTCGTCCCAACCATAGGACCAATCGCCTCGTGGGGGAAGGATCTGAAGAATCTTTATTTGACGCCGCCGCCGAAGTCAAGACGATAAACAACCTAAAAAGCCTAGACTACGAGGGCCGAAAATCACTCCACACGCATGAATCTGACGGCCCCCCTCACTACCGATGGCCAAAGTTGTCGATGGAGGGGAACCGCCAAAGGACGGCGCCGAGAGGTTGGCCTCTCCTGGTGGGAGAATGTCAGTTGGTGAGGCCGTACTAGCCTAAGTCACGTGCTCTGCAGCTGCATGGTGCACGCGCTACTACTTTGTTGAATTTGTTTTCCCAGCGCTAACCAAGATCCAAAAAGGAACCAAATTTGTCTTCTCAGATTGAGTTAATTAACCAGGAGGGATATGGGATCAGCAGGAGCCCAATGTTGGTTGTCGGTACTGAGGTTAATTTGCTTTTTTTAAGAACTCAGATGCAGGAGGCTCCGTTCCTAAATATAAGTCTTTTCAATCAATGTGAACTACATACAAAGCAAAATGAATAAATTTACACTCTAAAATATGTTTATTATACATCCATATGTAATCCCTATTGAAATTTCTCAAAAAACTTATATTTAGAAACAGAGGGAGTATGTGCATACACTCATCCCATGAACACACACATGCATACCATACCCTTATGAGCATCTCCGAGAAATTGAGCCAGCATATCATCTTAAGATTGACGAAGTCACTATAGACGTCACATTGCCGACCAGAATGTCTCCTCCCACTGAAATAAATCTAGGATAATGCGAGCACTAGGACTTAAACCCTGACGGGTTGAAAATACCACTCTCCTCTTAACCATTCAAGCGCAGGTTGGTTCGCGGTTAATTTGCTATTTGGACTGCCTGTCAGATGAATCATCCCCAACTAATGAAGTGAATAAGATAAATGCGAGCCCAGGACTAGAACCCTGATGGGTTGAGAATACCACTATCCACCTAACCATCTCAACCAGAGGTTCTTAATATAGTACTACTCGTAGTACTGGAAATTCTATATCTCTGCCATAGCATGATTTGGTTGACCATACGCCACTACGTAACGTGCCAGGGATCGCGCGCGCATCTTGCAGCAATCTCGAATCTCGATCAGCAACTGACGGTGAGTTAATGATTCCTGTTTGTACTTGTGTTGTAAGTAAAAATTGCTGTTTAATCGATCAGTTGCATGCATCACAGGGGAAGAGACTGCACCCATGCATGCAGGATGGTTGGCTAGTTAATGGCACAAGGTCAAACCTTATCAACGGTAATGTTGATATGCCACAGCGTGCGTCTTGATTTTCTTTTCTTTTCTTTCTTCTCCCCTGGCACGCAGAAGAGAAGAAGATCATTCGAAATGGCTGGCACATGCATGGCTTCTGTATGTAGTATGATGCGCGCATCCAAGGTCCACTTCACCGTCGTCTATATATAACACACGTCCAGTTCGCCGGCGGCACAGTGTGTGCTCTCCACTCTCTGTGGATCGAGGATCCCCCGGTTCGCCATGTACGCGCTGAGACATATCCTCGGCTTCTTTCTGGGAGCGGCGATCACGGCGGCCTTTGTGGTGCTATTGCTGCCGCCTTCTCCTTCTCCTTCTCCTTCACCGTGCTCGTGCGGTGGCACGCCGCCGGCAGATCACAAGCTGGCGTCCTCGGACCAAGCTGCTCTCAATAAGCTCGATACGGTAAGTTTATGTTCCTTTCGCTTCTTCTTTCTCATTGTTGATTTGGTTCCCCCAAAATTAATCTGCATGCACCGTCAGAGCGCTGAACCTGCGCTAGCTAGCTGCAGGGGGTGAACAATGCTGCACGGGAACGGGAAGAGGACGACGACGACGACGAGAAGCTGGCGGAGCTGCTGCGGAGCGCGGCCATGGACGACAACACCATCATAATGACCTTCACGAACGAGGCGTGGACGGCGCCGGGGTCGCTGCTGGACGTGTTCCTGGAGAGCTTCCGCATCGGCGTCAGGACGGAGCCGCTGCTGAAGCACCTGGTGATCGTGGCGGTGGACGGCAAGGCGTTCGAGGGGTGCCAGCGCGTGCACCCGCTCTGCTACCGCCTGGCGGCCCCGGCGGCGGCGGCGGACTCCGCGGCGGAGAAGCCGTACAACACCCCGGGCTACCTGGACATGATGTGGGTGCGGAACAAGTTCCAGGCGCGGGTGCTGGCGCTGGGGTTCGGCTTCGTGTTCACCGACGTGGACATTGTGTGGTTCCGGAACCCGCTGCTGCGCATCCCGGTGGGCGCCGACATCGCACTCAACTGCGACTGGTTCTACGGCGACAACCCCTACGACCTCAACAAGACGGCCAACGGTGGGTTCCTCCACGCCAAGCCGCGGGCGCGGACGCTGGCCTTCTTCGCGGACTGGTACGCGGCGCGGACCCGGTACCCGGGGGAGCACGACCAGTTCGTGTTCGACCAGGTGAAGCACGAGCTGGCGGCGCGGCACGGCGTGACGGTGCAGTTCATCGACACCGAGTACCTCAGCGGGCGGTGCGAGCCCCGCATGGACTTCCGGAAGCTGTGCACGTTCCATGCCAACTGCATCATCGGGCTGCAGTACAAGCTCGAGTATCTCACCGGCGTGCTCGATGAGTGGAAGCGGTTCAAGGCCCAGGAGGAACTACTCGGCACCAACAGCACCACGCTCACTTACTGACATTCTCTCTTTGGTCGCTTGCCAATACTCTCGAAATAATCTGAGCGAGAACTAGTTGGCTGAAGAAAAAAATCGGCTTCAGTTGACTTTCTATACCGTTGGATTAAGATCCAATGGCCGCCCTACTTTTGATCTGGTCTTCCTCTCCCGGCCGTTAACCTCAGGCTTGCCTCTCTCCTTCGGGTGTGACGGTCCTGTCAAGCCTCCCCCTTGTCCCCGTCTGAGAGAGACTCGTTGTCTCCGGTTTCACCTCTCTTGTATCGTCACCGATTCCATTTTCAGGTTCTCAAGAGACCTTGCCCTTCGAAGAGCTTCCACACATCCGTTCTTTCGTGCTTGTCAAAGATGCATGAAAGCATATCAACTCTTTATACAAGGGAAGCTTGAGTATTTAACACTTTAACTTCGAAGTCATTCTAGATGAAGCCGATGCTCTTGAAAAATAAATCCTATGCGACCTGTGTCGCACATCCTCATCATGAGACACTCTCCAGCGGAGGAAAGTTGACATAAACCACTCAAAGTAGGCAAACTTATTAATTCTTCAAATCCAGTAACAAATCACTAATCTTGTTCCTTCCATCTCTCCTGTCAGATCGGCTCCATGTGCAAGATGCGGCCTGAAGAATGTAGACGGCGGGGGAGTTGTACGGTTGCCATGGACGGAGTACCGGTGGGGAAGCGACGACGGAATGAGCAGACAAGCTGCGCCTGAAGGACGAGCTGCCGGTGCACTGTACGGTGGGGGAGACCAATGGCGAGCCGTGGCCGCTGCCGTGGCGAGCGAGCTCGAGAAGCACCTGAAGATCAAGTTGTCGGGGCGCAGAGGAACGTCGGGGAGAGCAGTCGAGGCGGCAGCGGCTGCAATGGCGAGCAGCGGATAAAAAAAAGGGATTTCGTAGGGCGGCTGGAAGTTTGGACTTCCGCAAGCTGTGCACGTTCCACGCCAACTGCATCATCGGGCTGCAGTACAAGCTCGAGTATCTCGCCGGCGTGCTCGATGAGTGGAAGCGGTTCAAGGCCCAGGAGGAGCTGCTCGGCACCAACAGCACCACGCTCACTTACTGACATTCTCTCTTTGGTCGCTTGCCAATACTCTCGAAATAATCTGTGCGAGAACTAGTTGGCTGAAGAAAAAAATCGGCTTCAGTTGACTTTCTATACCGTTGGATTAAGATCCAATGGCCGCCCTACTTTTGATCTGGTCTTCCTCTTCCGGCCGTTAACCTCGGGCTTGCCTCTCTCCTTCGGGTGTGACGGTCCTGTCAAGCCTCCCCCTTGTCCCCGTCTGAGAGAGACTCGTTGTCTCCGGCTTCACCTCTCTTTTATCATCACCGATTCCATTTTCAGGTTCTCAAGAGACCTTGCCCTTCGAAGAGCTTCCGCACATCCGTTATTTCGTGCTTGTCAAAGATGCATGAAAGCATATCAACTCTTTATACAAGGGAAGTTTGAGTATTTAACACTTTAACTTCGAAGTCATTCTTGATGAAGCCGATGCTCTTGGAAAATAAATCCTATGCGACCTGGGTCACACATCCTCATCATGAGACACTCTCCAGCGGAGGACAGTTGACATAAACCACTCAAAGTAGGCAAGCTAATTAATTCTCCAAATCCAGTAACAAATCACTAATCCTGTTCCTTCCATCTCTCCTGTCAGATCGGCTCCATGTGCAAGATGCGGCCTGAAGGATGTAGACGGCGGGGGAGTTGTACGGTTGCCATGGACAGAGTACCGGTGGGGAAGCGACGACGCAATGAGCAGACAAGCTGCGCCTGAAGGACGAGCTGCCGGTGCACTGTACGGTGGGGGAGACCAGTGGCGAGCCGTGGCCGCTGCCGTGGCGAGCGATCTCGAGAAGCACCTGAAGATCAAGTTGCCGGGGCGCAGAGGAACGTCGGGGAGAGCAGTCGAGGCGGCAGCGGCTGCAATGGCGAGCAGCGGATAAAAAAAAGGGATTTCGTAGGGCGGCTGGAAGTTTGGACTTCCGCAAGCTGTGCACGTTCCACGCCAACTGCATCATCGGGCTGCAGTACAAGCTCGAGTATCTCACCGGCGTGCTCGATGAGTGGAAGCGGTTCAAGGCCCAGGAGGAGCTGCTCGGCACCAACAGCACCACGCTCACTTACTGACATTCTCTCTTTGGTCGCTTGCCAATACTCTCGAAATAATCTGTGCGAGAACTAGTTGGCTGAAGAAAAAAATCGGCTTCAGTTGACTTTCTATACCGTTGGATTAAGATCCAATGTCCGCCCTACTTTTGATCTGGTCTTCCTCTTCCGGCTGTTAACCTCAGGCTTGCCTCTCTCCTTCGGGTGTGACGGTCCTGTCAAGCCTCCCCCTTGTCCCCGTCTGAGAGAGACTCGTTGTCTCCGGCTTCACCTCTCTTTTATCGTCACCGATTCCATTTTCAGGTTCTCAAGAGACCTTGCCCTTCGAAGAGCTTCCGCACATCCGTTCTTTCGTGCTTGTCAAAGATGCATGAAAGCATATCAACTCTTTATACAAGGGAAGCTTGAGTATTTAACACTTTAACTTCGAAGTCATTCTTGATGAAGCCGATGCTCTTGGAAAATAAATCCTATGCGACCTGGGTCGCACATTCTCATCATGAGACACTCTCCAGCGGAGGACAGTTGACATAAACCACTAAAAGTAGGCAAGCTAATTAATTCTCCAAATCCAGTAACAAATCACTAATCGTATTCCTTCCATCTCTCCTGTCAGATCGGCTCCATGTGCAAGATGTGGCCTGAAGGATGTAGACGGCGGGGGAGTTGTACGGTTGCCATGGATGGTGTACCGATGGGGAAGTGACGACGCAATGAGCAGACAAGCTGCGCCTAAAGGATGAGCTGCCGGTGCACTGTACAGTGGGGGAGACCAGTGGCGAGCCGTGGCCGCTGCCGTGGCGAGCGATCTCGAGAAGCACCTGAAGATCAAGTTGCCGGGGTGCAGAGGAACATCGGGGAGAGCAGTCGAGGCGGCAGCGGCTGCAATGGCGAGCAGTGGATAAAGAAAAGGGATTTCGTAGGGCGGCTGGAAGTTTGGACTTCTGGAAGTTGTGCATGTTCCACGCCAACTGCATCATCAGGCTGCAGTACAAGCTCGAGTATCTCACCGGCGTGTCTTTGAGTGGAAGCGGTTCAAGGCCCAGGAGGAGCTGCTCGGCACCAACAGCACCACGCTCACTTACTGACATTCTCTCTTTGGTCGCTTGCCAATACTCTCGAAATAATCTGTGCGAGAACTAGTTGGCTGAAGAAAAAAATCGGCTTCAGTTGACTTTCTATACCGTTGGATTAAGATCCAATGGCCTCCCTACTTTTGATCTGGTCTTCCTCTTCCGGCCGTTAACCTCAAGCTTGCCTCTCTCCTTCGGGTGTGACGGTCTTGTCAAGCCTCCCCCTTGTCCCCGTCTGAGAGAGACTCGTTGTCTCCGGCTTCACCTCTCTTTTATCGTCACCGATTCCATTTTCAGGTTCTCAAGAGACCTTGCCCTTCGAAGAGCTTCCGCACATCCGTTCTTTCGTGCTTGTCAAAGATGCATGAAAGCATATCAACTCTTTATACAAGGGAAGCTTGAGTATTTAACACTTTAACTTTGAAGTCATTCTTGATGAAGCCGATGCTCTTGGAAAATAAATCCTATGCGACCTGAGTCGCACATCCTCATCATGAGACACTCTCTAGCGGAGGACAGTTGACATAAACCACTCAAAGTAGGCAAGCTAATTAATTCTCCAAATCCAGTAACAAATCACTAATCCTATTCCTTCCATCTCTCCTGTCAGATCGGCTCCATGTGCAAGATGTGGCCTCAAGGATGTAGACGGCGGGGGAGTTGTACGGTTGCCATGGACGGAGTACCGATGGGGAAGCGACGACGCAATGAGGAGACAAGCTGCGCCTGAAGGACGAGCTGCCGGTGCACTGTACGGTGGGGGAGACCAGTGGCGAGCCGTGGCCGCTGCCGTGGCGAGCGAGCTCGAGAAGCACCTGAAGATCAAGTTGCTGGGGCGCAGAGGAACGTCGGGGAGAGCAGTCGAGGCGGCAGCGGCTGCAATGGAGAGCAGTGGATAAAGAAAAGGGATTTCGTAGGGCGGCTGGAAGTTTGGACTTCCGGAAGCTGTGCACGTTCCACGCCAACTGCATCATCGGGCTGCAGTACAAGCTCGAGTATCTCACCGGCATGCTCGATGAGTGGAAGCGGTTCAAGGCCCAGGAGGAGCTGCTCGGCACCAACAGCACCACACTCACTTACTGACATTCTCTCTTTGGTCGCTTGCCAATACTCTCGAAATAATCTGTGCGAGAACTAGTTGGCTGAAGAAAAAAATCGGCTTCAGTTGACTTTCTATACCGTTGGATTAAGATCCAATGTCCGCCCTACTTTTGATCTGGTCTTCCTCTTTCGGCCGTTAACCTCAGGCTTGCCTCTCTCCTTCGGGTGTGACGGTCCTGTCAGGCCTCCCCCTTGTCCCCGTCTGAGAGAGACTCGTTGTCTCCGGTTTCACCTCTCTTTTATCGTCACCGATTCCATTTTCAGGTTCTCAAGAGACCTTGCCCTTTGAAGAGCTTCCGCACACCCGTTCTTTCGTTCTTGTCAAAGATGCATGAAAGCATATCAACTCTTTATACAAGGGAAGCTTGAGTATTTAACACTTTAACTTCGAAGTCATTCTTGATGAAGCCGATGCTCTTGGAAAATAAATCCTATGCGACCTGGGTCGCACATCCTCATCATGAGACACTCTCCAGCGGAGGAAAGTTGACATAAACCACTCAAAGTAGGCAAACTAATTAATTCTTCAAATCCAGTAACAAATCACTAATCTTGTTCCTTCCATCTCTCCTGTCAGATCGGCTCCATGTGCAAGATGCGGCCTGAAGGATGTAGACGGCGGGGGAGTTGTATGGTTGCCATGGACGGAGTACCGGTGGGGAAGCGACGACGCAATGAGCAGACAAGCTGCGCCTGAAGGACGAGCTGTCGGTGCACTGTACGGTGGGCGAGACCAGTGGCGAGCCGTGGCCACTACCGTGGCGAGCGAGCTCGAGAAGCACCTGAAGATCAAGTTGCCGAGGCGCAGAGGAACGTCGGGGAGAGCAGTCGAGGCGGCAGCGGCTCCAATGGCGAGCAGTGGATAAAAAAAGGGATTTCGTAGGGCGGCTGGAAATTTGGACTTTCGGAAGCTGTGCGCGTTCCATGCCAACTGCATCATCGGGCTGCAGTACAAGCTCGAGTATCTTACCGGCGTGCTTGATGAGTGGAAGCGGTTAAAGGCCCAGGAGGAGCTGCTCGGCACCAACAGCACCACGCTCACTTACTGACATTCTCTCTTTGGTCGCTTGCCAATACTCTCGAAATAATCTGTGCGAGAACTAGTTGGCTGAAGAAAAAAATCGGCTTCAGTTGACTTTCTATACCGTTGGATTAAGATCCAATGGCCGCCCTACTTTTGATCTGGTCTTCCTCTTCCGGCCGTTAACCTCAGGCTTGCCTCTCTCCTTCGGGTGTGACCGTCCTGTCAAGCCTCCCCCTTGTCCCCGTCCGAGAGAGACTCGTTGTCTCCGGCTTCACCTCTCTTTTATCGTCACCGATTGCATTTTCAGGTTCTCAAGAGACCTTGACCTTCGAAGAGCTTCCGCACATCCGTTCTTTCATGCTTGTCAAAGATGCATGAAAGCATATCAACTCTTTATACAAGGGAAGCTTGAGTATTTAACACTTTAACTTTGAAGTCATTCTTGATGAAGCCGATGCTCTTGGAAAATAAATCCTATGCGACCTGGGACACACATCCTCATCATGAGACACTCCCCAGCGCAGGACAGTTGACATAAACCACTCAAAGTAGGCAAGCTAATTAATTCTCCAAATCCAGTAACAAATCACTATCCTGTTCCTTCCATCTCTCCTGTCAGATCGGCTCCATGTGCAAGATGCGGCCTGAAGGATGTAGACGACGGGGGAGTTGTACGGTTGCCATGGACGGAGTATCGGTGGGGAAGCCACGACGCAATGAGCAGACAAGCTGCGCCTGAAGGACGAGCTGCCGGTGCACTGTACGGTGGGGGAGACCAGTGGCGAGCCGTGGCCGCTGCCGTGGCGAGCGAGATCGCGAAGCACCTGAAGATCAAGTTGCCGGGGCGCAGAGGAACGTCGGGGAGAGCAGTCGAGGCGGCAACGGCTGCAATGGCGAGCAGTGGATAAAGAAAAGGGATTTCGTAGGGCGGCTGGAAGTTTGGACTTCCGCAAGCTGTGCACGTTCCACGCCAACTGCACCATCGGGCTGCAGTACAAGCTCGAGTATCTCACCGGCGTGCTCGATGAGTGGAAGCGGTTCAAGGCCCAGGAGGAGCTGCTCGGCACCAACAGCACCACGCTCACTTACTGACATTCTCTCTTTGGTCGCTTGCCAATACTCTCGAAATAATCTGTGCGAGAACTAGTTGGCTGAAGAAAAAAATCGGCTTCAGTTGACTTTCTATACCGTTGGATTAAGATCCAATGGCCGCCCTACTTTTGATCTGGTCTTCCTCTTCCGGCCGTTAACCTCAGGCTTGCCTCTCTCCTTCGGGTGTGACGGTCCTGTCAAGCCTCCCCCTTGTCCCCGTCTGAGAGAGACTCGTTGTCTTCGGCTTCACCTCTCTTTTATCGTCACCGATTCCATTTTCAGGTTCTCAAGAGACCTTGCCCTTCGAAGAGCTTCCGCACATCCGTTCTTTCGTGCTTGTCAAAGATGCATGAAAGCATATCAACTCTTTATACAAGGGAAGCTTGAGTATTTAACACTTCAACTTCGAAGTCATTCTTGATGAAGCCGATGCTCTTGGAAAATAAATCCTATGTGACCTGGGTCGCACATTCTCATCATGAGACACTCTCCAGCGGAGGACAGTTGACATAAACCACTCAAAGTAGGCAAGCTAATTAATTCTCCAAATCCAGTAACAAATCACTAATCCTATTCCTTCCATCTCTCCTGTCAGATCGGCTCCATGTGCAAGATGTGGCCTGAAGGATGTAGACGGCGGGGGAGTTGTACGGTTGCCATGGACGGAGTACCGATGGGGAAGCGACAACGCAATGAGCAGACAAGCTGCGCCTAAAGGACGAGCTGCCGGTGCACTGTACGGTGGGGGAGACCAGTGGCGAGCCGTGGCCGCTGCCGTGGCGAGTGATCTCGAGAAGCACCTGAAGATCAAGTTACCGGGGTGTAGAGGAACGTCGGGGAGAGCAGTCGAGGCGGCAGCGGCTGCAATGGCGAGCAGTGGATAAAGAAAAGGGATTTCGTTGGGCGGCTGGAAGTTTGGACTTCCGGAAGTTGTGCACGTTCCACGCCAACTGCATCATCAGGCTGCAGTACAAGCTCGAGTATCTCACCGGCGTGCTCGATGAGTGGAGGCGGTTCAAGGCCCAGGAGGAGCTGCTCGGCACCAACAGCACCACGCTCACTTACTGACATTCTCTCTTTGGTCGCTTGCCAATACTCTCGAAATAATCTGTGCGAGAACTAGTTGGCTGAAGAAAAAAATCGGCTTCAGTTGACTTTCTATACCGTTGGATTAAGATCGAATGGCCGCCCTACTTTTGATCTGGTCTTCCTCTTCTGGCCGTTAACCTCAGGCTTGCCTCTCTCCTTCGGGTGTGACGGTCCTGTCAAGCCTCCCCCTTGTCCCCGTCTGACATAGACTCGTTGTCTCCGGCTTCACCTCTCTTTTATCGTCACCGATTCCATTTTCAGGTTCTCAAGAGACATTGCCCTTCGAAGAGCTTCCGCACATCCGTTCTTTTGTGCTTGTCAAAGATGCATGAAAGCATATCAACTCTTTATACAAGGGAAGCTTGAGTATTTAACACTTTAACTTCGAAGTCATTCTTGATGAAGCCGATGCTCTTGGAAAATAAATCCTATGCGACCTGGGTCGCACATCCTCATCATGAGACACTCTCTAGCGGAGGACAGTTGACATAAACCACTCAAAGTAGGCAAACTAATTAATTCTTCAAATCCAGTAACAAATCACTAATCTTGTTCCTTCCATCTCTCCTGTCAGATCGGCTCCATGTGCAAGATGCGGCCTGAAGGATGTAGACGGCGGCGGAGTTGTACGGTTGCCATGGACAGAGTACCGGTGGGGAAGCGACGACGCAATGAGCAGACAAGTTGCGCCTGAAGGACGAGCTGTCGTGGCACTGTACGGTGGGGGAGACCAGTGGCGAGCCGTGGTCACTACCGTGGCGAGCGAGCTCGAGAAGCACCTGAAGATCAAGTTGCCGGGGCGCAGAGGAACGTCGGGGAGACCAGTCGAGGCGGCAGCGGCTGCAATGGCGAGCAGTGGATAAAAAAAGGGATTTCGTAGGGCGGCTGGAAGTTTGGACTTCCGGAAGTTGTGCACGTTCCACGCCAACTTCATCATCGGGCTGCAGTACAAGCTCGAGTATCTCACCGGCGTGCTCGATGAGTGGAAGCGGTTCAAGGCCCAGGAGGAGCTGCTCGGCACCAACAGCACCACGCTCACTTACTGACATTCTCTCTTTGGTCGCTTGCCAATACTCTCGAAATAATCTGTGCGAGAACTAGTTGGCTGAAGAAAAAAATCGGCTTCAGTTGACTTTCTATACCGTTGGATTAAGATCCAATGTCCGCCCTACTTTTGATCTGGTCTTCCTCTTCCGGCCGTTAACCTCGGGCTTGCCTCTCTCCTTCGGGTGTGACGGTCCTGTCAAGCCTCCCCCTTGTCCCCGTCTAAGAGAGACTCGTTGTCTCCGGCTTCACCTCTCTTTTATCGTCACCGATTCCATTTTCAGGTTCTCAAGAGACCTTGCCCTTTGAAGAGCTTCCGCACATCCGTTCTTTCGTGCTTGTCAAAGATGCATGAAAGCATATCAACTCTTTATACAAGGGAAGCTTCAGTATTTAACACTTTAACTTCGAAGTCATTCTTGATGAAGCCGATGCTCTTGGAAAATAAATCCTATGCGACCTGGGTCGCACATCCTCATCATGAGACACTCTCCAGTGGAGGACAGTTGACATAAACCACTCAAAGTAGGCAAGCTAATTAATTCTCCAAATCCAGTAACAAATCACTAATCCTGTTCCTTCCATCTCTCCTGTCAGATCGGCTCCATGTGCAAGATGCGGCCTGAAGGATGTAGACGGCGGGGGAGTTGTACGGTTGCCATGGACGGAGTACCGGTGGGGAAGCGACGACACAATGAGCAGACAAGCTGCGCCTGAAGGACGAGCTGCCGGTGCACTGTACGGTGGGGGAGACCAGTGGCGAGCCGTGTCCGCTGCCGTGGCGAGCGAGCTCGAGAAGTACCTGAAGATCAAGTTGCCGGGGCGCAGAGGAACGTCGGGGAGAGCAGTCGAGGCGGCAGCGGCTGCAATGGCGAGCAGTGGATAAAGAAAAGGGATTTCGTTGGGCGGCTGGAAGTTTGGACTTCCGGAAGTTGTGCACGTTCCACGCCAACTGCATCATCAGGCTGCAGTACAAGCTCGAGTATCTCACCGGCGTGCTCGATGAGTGGAGGCGGTTCAAGGCCCAGGAGGAGCTGCTCGGCACCAACAGCACCACGCTCACTTACTGACATTCTCTCTTTGGTCGCTTGCCAATACTCTCGAAATAATCTGTGCGAGAACTAATTGGCTGAAGAAAAAAATCGGCTTCAGTTGACTTTCTATACCGTTGGATTAAGATCCAATGGCCGCCCTACTTTTGATCTGGTCTTCCTCTTCCGGCCGTTAACCTCAGGCTTGCCTCTCTCCTTCGGGTGTGACGGTCCTGTCAAGCCTCCCCCTTGTCCCCGTCTGACATAGACTCGTTGTCTCCGGCTTCACCTCTCTTTTATCATCACCGATTCCATTTTCAGGTTCTCAAGAGACCTTGCCCTTCGAAGAGCTTCCGCACATCCGTTCTTTCGTGCTTGTCAAAGATGCATGAAAGCATATCAACTCTTTATACAAGGGAAGCTTGAGTATTTAACACTTTAACTTCGAAGTCATTCTTGATGAAGCCGATGCTCTTGGAAAATAAATCCTATGCGACCTGGGTCGCACATCCTCATCATAAGACACTCTCTAGCGGAGGACAGTTGACATAAACCACTCAAAGTAGGCAAACTAATTAATTCTTCAAATCCAGTAACAAATCACTAATCTTGTTCCTTCCATCTCTCCTGTCAGATCGTCTCCATGTGCAAGATGCGGCCTGAAGGATGTAGACGGCGGGGGAGTTGTACGGTTGCCATGGACAGAGTACCGGTGGGGAAGCGACGACGCAATGAGCAGACAAGCTGCGCCTGAAGGACGAGCTGTCGGTGCACTGTACGGTGGGGGAGACCAGTGGCGAGCCGTGGCCACTACCGTGGCGAGCGAGCTCGAGAAGCACCTGAAGATCAAGTTGCCGGGGCGCAGAGGAACGTCGGGGAGAGCAGTCGAGGCGGCAGCGGCTGCAATGTCGAGCAGTGGATAAAGAAAAGGGATTTCGTAGGGCGGCTGGAAGTTTGGACTTCCGCGGGGTGTGCACGTTCCACGCCAACTGCATCATTAGGATGCAGTACAAGCTGGAGTATCTCAGCGGCGTGCTCGACGAGTGGAAGTGGTTCAAGGCCCAAGAGGAACTGATCGGCACCAACAGCACCGCGCTCACTTACTGACATTCTCTCTCTGGTCGCTTGGTGTTACTCTTGAAATAATCTGTGCGAGAACTATTAGTTGTCTGGAAAAAATTGGCTTCAATTGACTTTCTGTACCGTTGGATTAAGATCCAATGGTCGACATTTTTTTGAGCAGGTCTTCCTCTTCTTGCCGTTAATCTCAGGCTTGCCTCTCTCTCCGGGTGTGACGGTCCTGTCAAGCCCCCCCCCCCTTGTCCTGGCCTGAGAGAGACTCGTTGTCTCCGGCTTCACCTCCCTTTTATCGTAACCAAATCAATTTTCAGGTTCTCAAGAGTCCTTGCCCTTCGAAGAGCTTCCACACATCCGTTCTTCCATGCTTGTCAAAGACGCATGAAAGAATGTCAACTCTTTATACAAGGGAAGCTTGAGAATTTAACGCTTGAATTTCGAAATCATTCTTGATGAAGCCGATGCCCCTGGAAAAAAATCCTATGCTACCTGGGTCGCACGTCCTCATCATGAGACACTTGACAGAAACCACTCAACACGGGCAAGCCAAAACGGCAAGCTAATTAATTCTCCAAATCTAGTAACAAATCACTAATCCCGTTCCTTCCATCTCTCCCATATGTCCGGCTTCATGTGGAAGATGCAGCCTGAGGGATGTAGATGGCGGGGGAGCTGTACGGTTTCCATGGACGGAGCGCCAGTGGGCAGCGACGATGCAACGAGCAGACAAATTGTGCCTAAAGGACGAGCTATCGGGGCACTATACAATGGGAGAGACCAATGGCGAGCAGTTGCCACGACCGTGGCGAGCGAGCTTGAGAAGCGCCGGACTAGCAAGTTGTCGGGGCGCAGAGGAACATTGGGGAGAGCAGTCGAGGCGGCAGCGGCTGCAATGACGAGTGAGCGGAAGAAGGAAAGGGATTTTGTAGGGCGGCTGGAAGTTTGGACTTCCGCAAGGTGTGCACGTTCCACACAAACTACATCATCGGCTGCAGTACAAGCTGGAATATCTCACCGGCCTGCATGACGAGTGGAAGCGGTGCAATGCCCAGGAAGAGCTTCTCAGCACCAACAACATCGCGCTCACTGACATTCTCTCTCCGGTCGCTCGCTGTTACTCTCGAAATAATCTGTGTGAGAACTAGTAGTTGACTGGAAAAAATTGCCTTCAATTGACTTTTCGTACCATTGGATTAAGATCCAATGGCCGCCCATCTTTTGAGTTGGTCTTCCTATTCCGGTCATTAACCCAGGCTTGCCTCTTTCCTTCGGGTGTGACAGTCTTGTCAAGCCTCTGCCTTGTCCCCGCCTTAGAGAGACTCGTTGTCTCCGACTTCACCTTCCTTTTATCGTCACTGATGCAATTTTCAGGTTCTCAGGAGTGCCTTCCCTTCGAAGAGGTGCCATACATCCGTTCTTTCGTGCTTGTCAAAGATGCATGAAAGCATATCAACTCTTTATACAAGGGAAGCTTGAGCATTTACCGCTTCAACTTCAAAGTCATTCTTGATGAAGACGATGCCCATGGAAAGTAAATCCTATGTGACCTGGGTCACACGTCCTGATCATGAGACACTCTCTAGCGGAGGACACTTGACAGAAGCCACTCAACGCAAGCAAGCCAAAAAGGCAAGGTCATTAAATCTACAAATCCAGTAACAAATCACTAGTCATGTCCCTTCCATCTCTACCATCAATCCGGCTCCATGTGCAAGATGCAGCCTGAAGGATGTAGACGGTGGGGTAGCTGTACGGTTCTCGTGGACGGAGCACCTGTGGGAAGCAACGACGCAATGAGCAGACGAGCTGCGCCTATAGGACGAGCTGCCGGGGTACTGTACGGTGCGGGAGACCAGTGGCGAACCGTGGCCGTAGCAAGCGAGCTCGAGAAGCGCCTTTATAACAAGTTGTCAGGCCGGAGAGGAACGCCGGGGAGAGCAGTCGACTTGGAAGCATTTGCAATGGCGAGTGAGGAGACGAAGGAAAGGGATTTCATAGGGAGGCTGGATGTTTGGACTTCCGCAAGGTGTGAACATTCCACGCCAACTACATCATCGGGCAACAGTACAAGATGGAGTATCTCATCGTGTGCTCGACGAGTAGAAGCGGTTCAGGGCCTAGGAGGAGCTGCTCGGCACCAACAGCACCGCGCTCACTTACTGACATTCTCTCTTTGGTCGCTTGCCAATACTCTCGAAATAATCTGTGCGAGAACTAGTTGGCTGAAGAAAAAAATCGGCTACAGTTGACTTTCTATACCGTTGGATTAAGATCCAATGTCCGCCCTACTTTTGATCTGGTCTTCCTCTTTCGGCCGTAACCTCAGGCTTGCCTCTCTCCTTCGGGTGTGGTGGTCCTGTCAAGCCTCCCCCTTGTCCCCGTCTGAGAGAGACTCGTTGTCTCCGGTTTCACCTCTCTTTTATCGTCACCGATTCCATTTTCAGGTTCTCAAGAGACCTTGCCCTTTGAAGAGCTTCCGCACATCCGTTCTTTCATGCTTGTCAAAGATGCATGAAAGCATATCAACTCTTTATACAAGGGAAGTTTGAGCATTTAACCCTTCAACTTTGAAGTCATTCTTGATGAAGCCGAAGCCCCTGGAAAATAAATCCTATGCAATCTGGGTCGGACGTCCTGATCATGAGACCCTCTCCAGCGGAGACCACTTCACAGAAACCACTAAACGCAGGTAAGCCAATTAATTCTTCAAATCTAGTAACAAATCAGTAATCTCGTTCCTTCCATCTCTTACGTCAGTCGGGTGCCATGTGCAAGATGCAGCCTGAAGGATGTAGACAGCGGGGGACCTGTACGGTTGCCGTGGTCGGAGTGCCGGTGGGCAGAAATGATGGAACGGGCAGACAAGCTGTGCCTAAAGAACAAGCTATTGGGGCACTGAGGAAATTTGTTGTCTACGATGGGGGAGACCAGTGGGGAGTTGTGGCCATGGTCGTGGCGAGCGAGCTCGAGAAGCGCCGGAAGAGCAAGTTGCCGGGGTGCAGAAGAACGCCGGGGAGAGCAGTCGAGGCGGTGGTGGCTGCAGTGGCGAGTGAGCGGAAGAAGGAAAGGGATTTCATAGGACGGCTCGCAGTTTGGACTAGTAAGAATTTTTTTTTCTTCTACAAGAATTTTTTTTCCCAATCCTTCTAAGTAGTTTCAGCAGAGATATACCATGATCAAAACTAGTAAGGTATATGCCAGGATAAACATCTTCGAGGGGTTTTCTTCCAACCCATCAATCTTCCCAGAACCTAGTGTTTTTACCGTCACCAATAGATTTTTTGACATGTTGGTAAAAAGATCTTTCACTTCCATAAGACTAGACCAGAAGTGGGAATGTCCCACTTTTGGTTTAATTCCAGAGATACATCTTCCTTTAATATATACAGGAAGATTAAAAATATACAGCTCCCACTTTTGGTTTGATTAAGATTTGACAATCGTCCTTCTTTTAAGCTGATCTTCCTCCTCCATTGGTTCCTTCCTTGATAATGTGGGACCAAACTCCATGTGTCTTCCACGCCCTTTAACTTCCCTCCACAAGGATCCCCGCGTTCCTTTTAAGATGATCTTCCTCCTCCATTAGTCACAATATCAGAGGGATTTTCTCAAATTTTCTAAGATAAACTGGTTTAAACAATGGTGTGATGAGCGTAAAATTTACACTCATCAGCCAGTAAAACTATCCAGCCCGAGAGCCTTGTCTAACAACACCGCCTCGATCACCTTTTCTACCTCCTCAAGCTGGGACGGCTCATCCAAATGTAACAAGTCAGCTGACGGGATGAGGGCATCGAAATTTAGCGCATGCACGCGCTCCGGGGCAGAGCCAAAAATGTTGTCGTAGTAGTAATCATCCACCACGGTGCGATTTGCTCTTGGCCGGATAAGATATTTCCACCGGATTGTAGCGTCGTGATGGTATTGTTCCGCCGCCGATGATTGGCATGTTGGTGAAAAAACTTCGTGTATAAATCGTCATACGCAAACAGTTTTCCTCTCGTGCCTGGCGTCTGGAATCCAAGCCGCCGCCAGGAGAAGCCAACCTTCTGGCGCCATCCTTCGATAGCTGTCCTCCGCCGACAACCTCGGTCATCAGTGATGAAGGGAGCCACCGGATCCACGCGTGTGGATCATTTTTTGGCCCTTGTAGTCTAGGTTTTTTAGGCCGTTCATCGCCTTGACTTCGGCGGCGGTGCTGAATAAAGATTCTTCAGATCCTTTCCTCACGAGGCGATCGGTCCTATGGTTGGGGATGGATTTGAAAATAAGTCTGTTAAAGTAAGGATGGCATAGCGGCGATGGAATTCTCGTGGTGGCCCTGTGTCCTCGGGCTTCGCTATTGCGATGGCATTTGCTCCAGCGTCGGTACGGAGCTTGGGAGGTAGTCTAGGAGTGGATGCATATTGTGGATCGTGTGTTGGGTTCATGGTTCATGGATGGCAGGTATGGTTTTCTCCTCCGACGTCTTAGTCGTGAGGGGGTGGCAGATGTAGAGTTTGATGGCGTGTCTGAGGTGTTGCCCCCATCTGATTCGTTCAACGGTAATGGTTTCTTCTTTGTTGAGCCACCTTGTAGATCCGCAAAGGTGCATATCAGCGATGGATTCGCGTCGTGCTCGAGTGAGGAGGCGATCCGTCATTTTTTTCCTTTGGTGGCCGCTGTGGTGGCACCAGAGGCATGTGACGAGCGTTGATGTCAAGTTCAGAGTATTCTTCGGTCTTGATTTAATTTTTTCCTTCTTGGTTGATGTTCCTTTGTGTAAAGAGTAGCATTATGATGTCTTTCCAGTTTTGCCAGGTCGGTGTGGAAGTGATTTGTACTATGATTCTTATGATATAAATGAGACATGCGTGGAGGAGGATCAGTAGGATTTCTAGCCGCCGCCTCCTCCTCCTTCTCCACAAAAAAGCTAGGGTTTCTGCCTCCTGCCGGTGCCAAACGCAGGTCCGCCTCCTTTTCGGTGGTCCTAGGGCCATGGGGGCATGGTGGATCTAGGCAAGGGTCGGCTGAAGGGCTCCGTTTTTAGTCTTTTCTTTCAGTTTTGCTAGGGTTTGTGTCCTACTCAGGAAGATGAGACGGCGGCGGCTCCTTGAAGATGGAAAGGTCTCCCCACATAGCCCCCGTTCCGACGGTGCGTTTAGCACCGTTGGTGGGCGTGTGGAGTTGTGTCTTCGACGGATCTATCTTTGGTGGATTTTCTCGGATCTCGTCATTGTTCCTCTACGTTTGTGTGCCTTCGAATTGGATCCTTCTAATCTACGTTATTCTTAATCTGTGGTGGTTGCTGTTCTGGTGCTCTGGTCCTACGGGGCCTTGATGTCTACTACACAACCTTCTTCTTGTAGACGTTGTTGGGCCTGCAAGTGCACAAGTTTGTAGGACAGTAGCAAATTTTCCTCAAGTGGATGACCTAAGGTTTATCAATCCATAGCAGGCGTAGGATGAAGATGGTCTCTCTCAAACAACCCTGCAACCAAATAACGAAGAGTATCTTGTGTCCCCAACACACCCAATACAATGGTAAATTGTATAGGTGGACTAGTTCGGTGAAGAGATGGTGATACAAGTGCAATATGGATGGTAGATAAAGGTATTTGTAATCTGAAATTATAAAAATAGCAAGGTAACAAGTGGTAAAAGTGAGCGTAAACGGTATTGCAATGATAGGAAACAAGGCCTAGGGTTCATACTTTCACTAGTGCAAGTTCTCTCAACAATAATAACATAGATAGATCATATAACAAGCCCTCAACATGCAACAAAGAGTCACTCCAAAGACACTAATAGCGGAGAACGAACTAAGAGATTATGGTAGGATACGAAACCACCTCATAGTTATTCTTTCGGATCGATCTATTAAAGAGTTCGTACTAGAATAACACCTTAAGACACAAATCAACCAAAACCTTAATGTCACCTAGATACTCCATTGTCACCTCAAGTATCCGTGGGCATGATTACACGATATGCATCACACAATCTCGGATTCATCTATTCAACCAACACAAAGTACTTCAAAGAGTGCCCCAAAGTTTCTACCGGAGAGTCAAGAACGTGTGCCAACCCCTATGCATAGGTTCATGGGCGGAACCCGCAAGTTGGTCACCAAAACATACATCAAGAGGCACATGATATCCCATTGTCACCACAGATAAGCAAGGCAAGACATACATCAAGTGTTCTCATAAAAGACTCAATCCGATAAGATAACCTCAAAAGGGGAAACTCAATTCATCACAAGAGAGTGGAGGGGGAAAAACATCATAAAATCCAACTATAATAGCAAAGCTCGGGATACATCAAGATCGTGACATAGAGGGAACACGAGAGAGAACACGAGAGAGAGAGAGATCAAACACATAGCTACTGGTACATACCCTTAGCCTCGAGGGTAAACTACTCCCTCCTCGTCATGGAGAGCGCCAGGATGATGAAGATGGCCACCGGTGAAGGATCCCCCCCCCCCTCCGGCAGGGTGTCGGGAAGGGCTCCCGAGAGGTTTTTGATGGCTACAAAGGCTTGCGGCGGCGGAACTCCCGATCTATCTTCTCCGTGGATGGTTTTAGGGTACGTGGGACTATATAGGCGAAAGAAGTTAGTCGGGAGGTGCTCGGGGGGTCCACGAGACAGGGGGGTGCGCCCAGTAGGGGGGCGCCCCCTATCTCCTGGGCTCCTCAAGGGTCTTCTGACTTGATCTCCAAGCCTCCAGGATGATATTCTTCCAAAAAATCACGATGTCGAAGGTTTCATTCTGTTTGGACTCCGTTTGATATTCCTTTTCCTCGAAATACTGAAACATGCAATAAAACAACAATATGGGCTGGGCCTCCGGTTAATAGGTTAGTCCCAAAAGTAATATATAAGTGTATAATAAAGCCCATAATCCTTCAAAACAGATAATATAATAGCATGTAACAATCAAAAATTATAGATACGTTGGAGACGTATCAAGCATCCCCAAGCTTAATTCATGCTCGTCCTCGAGTAGGTAAATGATCAAAACAGAATTTTTGATGTGGAATGCTACCTAGCATGATTCTCAATGTAATTTTCTTTATTGTGGCATGAATGTTCAGATCCAAATGATTCAAAATAAAAGTTCATATTGACAAAAGAAATAGCAATACTTTAAGCATACTAATAAAAGCAATCATGTCTTCTCAAAATAACATGGTGATACGTCTCCAACGTATCTATAATTTTTGATTGCTCCATGCTACTTTATATACTGTTTTAGGCAATATTGGGCTTTATTATCCACTTTTATATTATTTTTGGGACTAACCTATTAACCGGAGGCCCGGCCCAGATTTGTTGTTTTATGCCTATTTTAGTGTTTCGAAGGAATATCAGAAAGAATCAAAACGGAACGAAATCAACTGGAGAAGTTAATTTTGGAAGGAAAGCTACCGGATGGACTTGGACCCCACGTCAGGAGCCAAGGGAGGTGCTCACGAGGGTGGGGT